>NC_057809.1:454451679-454648622 GCF_018294505.1 Triticum aestivum
GTTGCCTCTAGATGAATAGGACCCCGATCGATCGAGCCGGTTGGGGCTGGATGAACAGGACCCCGTGGAGGGTTGGATTTACAGGACCACCCCGTGGAGGGCAGGATGAACAGTAGACGGTGGAGGGCAGGATGAACAGTAGCCCGTGGAGGGGTGGTTGAACAGGAACCCGCGGAGAGGGCTGGTTGAACAGTAGTCGGTGGAGTAGCGCGCGGTGGAGGCTGGATGAACAGGAGCCCGTGGATGAACAGTCGCATGTGGAGGCTGGAGGAGGTCGACGGTGGATGAACAGTAGCTCGTCGAGGCTGGAGGGGGTCGACGGTGGAGATGAACAGTATCCCGTGGAGTCCCGTTTTGCGGTACGCCACACCCCTCCCGATGAACAGGACCCACGTTTCTACCGTAGCGCTCCAACACAAGTCCGTTTCCTCCGTTTTGCAGTATGCCACACCCCTCCCGATGAACAGGACACCCGTTTCGACCATAGGAGGTCTGTTTCCTCCGTTTTGCGGTACGCCAGACCCCTCCCGGTCAACAGGATCCCGTTTCGAACGTGGCCGGTCGAACACAAGGCCGTTTCCTTCGTTCTGCGGTACGCCAGGCCTCGTTTTCATCGCCTGTTATGTCCAAGCCCTCCCGATGAACACGACACATTTCGTTGCCTCCCCATGAACACGACGCATTCCGTTGCCGCCCCATGAACACGACGACGACGCTGTTTCTCCGTCCTGTCACATCCCTAGTTCTGGTATGTTATAGGTTTGCTTTGTGCATCATGTTAAGTTTCAAATGAAATTGAAATGGGGATGTTTCAAACCCTAGCACCAAAGCAAATTCAAATAGGTTCAAATTAAAAATGGAATTTCAATGAACCCAAAATGCTTTTCAAAAATGTTCATGGTCTTTGGAAAATGTTGGAAACAACAACCAGGGGTGATGCACATTTTTGCTAAACATTTTGGATTTTTGAATGAACCCATATGTATTTGAATTAGAGCTGTTTAAAATAATATAAATATTTTAGAGGCTCCAAAAATGTTGGAATTTGGTGAGGGCCTCTGGTATATTATAACTTTGTGCTGGTATTTATTTTTAAGTCGAAAACAAATGTCAGAAATAGAAAAGAAAACAAAAAGGGAAAACACTTACTTGGGCCTTACCTGAGGCCTGGCACTGTGAGGCTTAGCTGGCCGTCCCAGCCAGCTGGCCCTGCCAGTCACCCTCAACCTCCTGCCAGGAGGATGAGAGGCACGTGGCCGACGCACGCCGGCGCATGCCCGGCCACCTCCTGCTTCCCGCCGCTGCCTCGACGCCCAGGACGTCGCCACGCACTCCCTGGTCCCTCTCGCTCACTCCCTTGAGCTCCTCCCCCTCCTCAGTTCTCTCTCTCGCACGCACCCGAGCGCTGCTGTCGCTGCCGACAAGCACCACCGCGGCCACTGCCTCCCCCTCGCCCCCTGGACATGCCCTTTAGCTCCGCGCTACCGTCCTCAACCTCCACGCCGAGCCAGGCTTCGCCGGAGGCCCTGCAACACCGTCCCCGACATCTTCTTCAACTTTGGTTCCCGGAGACCCTCGCCGTCGATTTGCTGCCCACCGACCGTCCCCGCGTCTGCCGAGCCCTCCGTTAGCCTCACCGTGAGCTCCTCTGCTTATCCCCTCTCTCCCCGTGCTCTATTTCCCTCTCCGGCCATCGTTCCGTCGGCGACCGATTCGCGCCGCCGCCTGAGCTCCTCGCCGCCGTGGCCAGAGGCCATGTTCGTCACTCCTACGCACATGGACGTGCTCCGTAGCTCCACAGCAAGCTAACACCGCCACCAGCTCGTCTTCTCATGCACCATAGCACTGCGCCGCCCGAACCCGTGCTCCGGCCGCCGCACTCGTCGTCGCCGGCGCCACTCCGGCCACTCCCCGTCCGCGCCACCACCACGGCTGGATGCGGACGAGCGTCCACATCCTGTAGCCGCACTCCGCGCGCCAAATGGCCCCCTGTAGGCAAAAACCGCAGCGCACCACCGCGTCTGGACTCGTCGGCGGCTAAACGCCGGCGACCGCTGACCTTTGACTGGCGTGGGCTGACCCCACTGCCCAGTTTGACCTCTCCCTCTCTCTCACTGACTTGCGGGCCCCACCCGACTAATTACCTTAGTTAGCTCTAATTAACTAGCTAGATTAGCTACTATGGTCACTGACTAGTGGGCCCTGCCCAGTTAGTTAGGACTAACTAACTTAGTTAGTTGACTGGGTCACTGACCAGTGGGACCCACTGGTCAGGTTTGACCTGGTCAGCCCCGTTGACTCGCTTACATCATGCTGACGTAGAGCTGACGCAATAATTGATTTCTGGAATTATTTTAACTCAGGAAATTCCAGAATATTGCCTAAACTTCAAAAAATCATAATAATTCAACCGTAGCTTAGAATGAAATAATTTATATATGAAAAATTATCAGAAAAATGCAAGGAATCCATTTATGCCAGTTCCATGCATGAAAAACCAACTTATACATGCTATATAAGTGAAAACATAATATGGGCATATTAAATGCTTCATTTTGAATTGCATTTGAATCTTTAATTCAAATGGGATTCAACCAACTTGGTAGCATCTTGAATTAGCCCAAACACTATTGCACATGTCATGTTCATGCATCATCTTGTTGCATTTGTTTGTGTGTTGATCGTTAGCACCGTTTCTTCTTGATAGGTTCCACTCCGGAAGGTGTTCCCGAGTACCTATCAGAGGAGCCGTTCCCCTTCGTCGTTCTATCAGGCAAGCAACCCCCCTTGAGCATTTTGATAAATCCCACTCTCTCGCTCCTGCTCCTTATACTGCATTAGGACAACAACGATTCAAACTGCTACTTTCTGCTGCGGTAGTTGAACCCATTCCTCTGCATGACCTGTCATTGCCGCAGTAAATAGTTGAAACCCACTAGCATGAGTAGGAGTTGCTCGAGCCTTGATGTGCCTACTCATCCATGCTTGTTTTCTTTATGCCAGCTATGCTTAGAGTTGTGTCAGGTCTGATTCATCGGGAATGAATCGGAGTGGTGAACATGTCCTACCGATAAAGGCTAAGTGTGTGAACACGTTTTGGTAAAGGTAGCGATGAGTGGCCATGTAGGAGTACATGGTGGGTTGTCTCATTGGAACCGTCCCTAAGCACTGAGTTCTGTGTATGTTATCCAAGTCCAGTTACTACCACACATTGGGTTCCGGTTATCCGGCCCTTCTCGGCTTATTAATCCACTTGATCTCTGTCCAGGAGTTGCAACTAGTTTCTGGCGTTTGTAGGTAGTGCTACTTGTCTACTAGGTGGTGTCCGACGGGACGGGCTTGGGACGGACTAGGCACTGTAGCATGGTGTACCAAGTGGCACCTGGATGGTGGGCTTGGGAACCTGCACACATCGTATGGGGCCGTACTAGAGACTTCGACCGGAACTCTTTGCGGATGGAACTCGAATAGGCGATAAACCTGGATGAGAGACTTGTGTGGTTAGTCAGGTCGTGGCCGACACCCTCGCCCGGCTTCCGCTTGAAGGTTGCTGAGGTACATGATGTGTACAGGGCGATAAGTGGTGAGAGCGTGTGTGAAGAAGTACACCCTTGCAGGGTTAACATTATCTATTCGAATAGCCGTTTTCCTCGGATATGGAAACTTGGAGGACTTATGTAGTACATAGACAACTTGAAGTGGATACTCTAAAATACGCAAGATAAGCGTGAGTGCTATGGATGGCCTTCTCGTAGGGAGACGGGAACGGATCCATAGTGGAGTATTGATATGGTGAATATGTGGACTCGTGTGCGTCTTCTCACCTCAAAGAAGTTTTTGATGCTCGTAGTATAGGTTAGCCACTGAGTCAAAGCTGGCTTGCTGCTGTGAAAACTCCACCACCCCCTTTGTTGATAATGTTGCATATGTAGATAGTTCTGATGTAAGACTTGCTGAGTACCTTCGTACTCACGTTTGCTTATTTATGTTTTGCAGTTGGTTACACTAGTGACTTCGACGAGTAGCATGTATCCCTGCTACGATCTTGTACCCCTAGGAGGGTCGTGTTTAGTCAGGCTTCTTAGTCTTTTCCTTTTGTAGTTGTCTGTACTCAGACATGTAATGCTTCCGTTGCTTGTATGCTCTGAATGATGGGTCATGAGACCCCTGTTTGTATTGAATGCTACGTGGCTCTTTTGGGCCGTTATCTATATGAGTTTGAGTTATGTTGTGATGCCATGTTGTACAGCACATACTTGCATGTTATGCGTACGTGTAACGTGTATTGCTATGTGTGGGATCCGACAACCTAGTTGTTTATCCCTGGTAGCCTCTCTTATGGGGAAATGTAGTCTTGTGCTTCCAAGAGCCATAGTAGTTCGCTACAGCCCAGTTCATCGGAGTCCTGCTAGCCCAGCACTACTGCTCCGGAACACTTAACTTTCCGGCATGTGATTCACTTCGTTCCTGTGTCTGTCCCTTCGGGGAAATGTCACGCGGTGACATCTGGAGTCCTGCCTAGCCTGCTACAGCCCGGGTTCCTGGAGTCCTGTTAGCCCAGTGCTACAGCCCGGATTCATACGCTGTTGACCGACATGCTCGAGGTTGATTCATGTATGCTTGTCCCTGTAAGTTAGTTTTACTTTGGGTTCACGACTAGTCATGTCGGCCCGGGTTCTCTGTCATATGGATGCTAGCGACACTATCATATACGTGAGCCAAAAGGCGCAAACGGTCCTGGGCCAGGTAAGGTGGCACCCGTGGGAATACCGTGCGTGAGGCCGCAAAGTGATATGAGGTGTTACATGCTAAATCAGTGTGACTTAGGATCGGGGTCCCGACAGCGTTGGTATCAGAGCCTGACTGACTGTAGGATTACCAAGCCAAACTGGTCGATGTTGAGTCTAGAAATGCTTTAGTTATATAAGGGAATTGATTGTGGAAGGGAACGTAAGGCTCTTTTTACTCCTTTACCTCATGTCATTCTTTTTGAGTCAGCCTCTTCTTTTCTACGAGGGTTAAGGCCTAGGATTCTCCTCTATCTCTCAGGATGACGTGTTACTAAACCGTAAAGTCTTAGGATTGTTGGGTTGTGTCTCCGTACAGTTCTACTACTTCCTGTGTCCTCAGTTTGACCCAGAACCTTGATATTATGATGCTGATTGATTATGCTATTCCTTTGATGAATGGCTCAAAATCTTCTTGAGCATTTACAGCTGTTATGCTGCCGAAACTGTCTTAGGATTTCAAGAGTTTCCAATGCTTTTGCATTACATTCCGCATCCTTATGTCGATGCTAATTCCATCCTTGTTTCCTTGGTTTCTGTGCCAAGATGTCATCTGCTAACCTAGGTTCAGTTGCTCATAGCAAGAACCATCGAAATGTTAGGGACGAGGATCCTCCTGACCAGCCTTTGATGTCAGAGTTCTTGTTAGCATCTGAGAGGAACAAGCGTGAGACTAAACGCTTGCTGGCACAGATTGAGCAGAACACCGCACATCAGCGTAAGAAGTTGGTTTCCATCACTGACTTCATTGGTCTGAAACCACCCACCTTCCATCATTCCATTGAGTCAGTCGATGCAGATGACTGGCTCCGAAGCATCACTCACAAGTTGCATTCTGCGAACGTAGCTGAAGGTGACAAGGTCACCTATGCTACCTATCACCTGGAAGGTCCTGCTAGTATTTGGTGGCAGAGCTATGAGGCTATGCTACCAGCTGGCCAGATTCCTACCTGGAGGGATTTCACCGAGGCTTTTCGTGAGCACCACATTCCTCAGGCTCTCATTGACCGCAAGAGGGAAGAGTTCTATAGTTTTACCCAGGGTAAGCTGCCTGTTGATGCTTATAGTAGAGAGTTTGGAAACCTCGCCCGCTATGCTACAGAAGAAGTGTCCACGGACGCTAAGAAGCAGGCTAGGTTCCGGAAGGGTCTCAACCCTAAGTTGCGTCGTGATCTCCACCTGCATCATTGTGATACTTTCCAGGCTCTTGTGAACAAGGCCATTAATGCATAGACAGCTCAGCTCACTTACAAGGAGTCTCGTAAGCACAACCGTGATCTGGGTTCTTCCTCCCGCTCTGGCTCTCAGAAGCGACGGATTTGGATTCCGAACTCGGTTCTTCCACCTGGATATGCACCAAGGGCATCCGATGTGGCGCCTCACCCAGCTCAGCAATGTGCTCCACCCAGGCCTATTAGTGGACCACTTGCCAATGTAGGTCCACGTCCTACCTCAGGAACTTGCTTCACCTACGGAGAACCATGACACTATGCATGTGACTGCCCTTAGTCCAGTTATACTCCACCCCAGTCTGAGAGGTCTGTTGGCCGTGAAAAGCCATCAGGCAAGATGATCGGTACCAAGCCAGCCACCACTGAACGAGCATGTGTGCACCACGTCTCAGCTACAGAAGCTCAAGATGATCCCGACGTCGTACTGGGTATGCTTCTTGTCAATTGTCACCCAGCTTCAGTTCTGTTTGATACTGGAGCATCTCACTCCTTCATATCCGAAGGTTATGCTCAGTTGCACGACATGTCATTTTGTGATATGCCAACTCCACTGATAATCCAGACTCCTGGTTCCAAATGGCAAACCTCCAAGGTAAGCCATGGTAATGAAATCCTTGTTGACAGACTGGTATTATTTGCTTCTTTGATATCTCTCAAGTCTTCAGATATTAACATCATCTTGGGCATGGACTGGATGACATCTCATCATGCCAAGATCGATTGTTACACCAGATCTGTTCAACTTACACATCCATCTGGCAAAATAGTCACTGTCTCTACTAGAGTTGCAAGGCGTCAACTCTATTCTCTTAATGCCAGCCCTCTTCCAGACCTTGCAGATATTCCGGTAGTCCGTGACTTCCCGGATGTCTTTCCAGAAGAACTGCCAGGTGTCCCACCTGACAGAGATGTAGAGTTTGTCATAAAACTTATCCCAGGAACTGTTCCAATCTCTAGGAGACCATACAAGATGGCACCTTTGGAGTTAGCCGAGCTTAAGAAACAACTTGATGAGTCCTTGCAAAAGGGTTTCATCCATCCCAGTTCTTCTCCTTGGGCTTGTCCTGTCCTCTTCGTCAAGAAGAAGGATGGTACGGATCGGATGGTTGTAGATTATCGCCCCGTTAATGTGGTCACGATAAAGAACAAGTATCCGCTCCCCAGGATCAACGACTTGTATGATCAGCTCACTGGATCCTCAGTCTTTTCCAAGATGGATTGGAGGTTAGGCTACCACCAAATCAAAATCAGAAATGGGGACATCCCCAAAACGGCCTTTATCACTCGTTATGGACAATACGAGTACACCGTGATGTCTTTTGGCCTAACCAATGCTCCAGCTACTTTCTCCCGCTTGATGAACTCGATCTTTATGGAATACTTAGCTAAGTTCGTCATGGTTTATCTCGATGATATTCTTATTTACTCGAAGAACGAGGAAGAGCATGCCGAACATCTTAGACTTGTGTTAGAAAAACTCAGAGAGCACCGCCTTTATGCCAAGTTCTCCAAGTGTGAATTTTGGTTGCCAGAAGTGACCTATCTGGGCCACGTGATCTCTGGTAAGGGCATTGCTGTCAATCCCGAGAGAGTTAAAGCCGTTCTCAATTGGACTCCACCTGAAACGGTCAAGCAAGTTAGGAGTTTCCTTGGTCTAGCCAGTTATTGTCGCCGCTTCGTTGGAAACTTCTCCAAAGTGGCCAAACCCCTCACGGAACTTCTCAAGAAAGATAAAAGGTTTGAGTGGACCCCACAGTGTGAGCATAGTTTTCAGGAACTGAAAAGACGCCTGACTTCTGCGCCCATACTCGTGCCACCGGATTTCACCAAAGACTTTGTTATCTATTGCGATGCTTCGCGTCAAGGACTAGGTTGCATTCTTATGCAAGATCGTCATGTGATTGCCTATGCATCTCGACAGTTGCATCCCCATGAGGAAAATTATCCTACACATGATCTAGAGCTTGCAGCCGTAGTCTATGCACTTAAGACTTGGCGACATTACCTTCTTGGTAACCGTTGCGAAATCTACACTGACCATCAGAGTCTCAAGCATATCTTCACCCAACCGGATCTGAATCTCTGACAGAGACATTGGTTGGAGTTGATCTCGGATTACGACTTAGGAATCACCTACAACCCAGGCAAAGCCAATGTCATGGCTGATGCTTTAAGTCATAAATCCTATTGCAACAACCTCATGTTGCAACAATGTCAACCACCCCTCCATGAGGAATTCTGTAAGCTTAACCTTCACATAGCTCCTCATGGTTCCCTTTCTACCTTGGTGGCGAAACCTACCCTTACGGATCAGATCATAGAGGCTCAGAAGCATGATACAGGAATTTCCCGGATCAAGAAAAATATTTCCAAGGGAGTTGCCAACTGTTTCTCTATGGATGAACGAGGTGTTGTTTACTTTGGAAACCGTTTGGTGGTTCCCAAATGTCAACAGATGCAGCAACTGATCCTTAAGGAGGCCCATGAATCCCCTCTCACGATTCATCCCGGTAGTACAATGATGTATCAGGACCTACGCCAGAGGTTCTGGTGGACTAGGATGAAGAGAGAAATCGCTTAGTATATTGCCAACTGTGACATTTGTCGTCATGTTAAGGCAGAGCATCAAAGACCTGTTGGCACCCTTCAACCTTTAGCTATTCCCGAGTGGAAATGGGACAAAGTTGGTATGGACTTCATCACCGGCTTTCCCAGGACCAAGAAAGGAAATAATGCTATCTTCGTGGTCATTGATCGTCTTTCCAAAGTGGCTCACTTCCTACCTGTTCGAGAGAGTATCACCGCTAGTCAGCTCGCTGACTTATATATCTCCCGAATAGTGTCACTCCATGGTGTTCCACTAGAGATCAATTTAGACCGTGGCAGTCTTTTCACCTCTCATTTCTGGGAAAGTTTCCAGAATGCCATGGGAACTCATCTTTCTTTCAGTACTGCTTTCCACCCTCAGTCAAGTGGTCAGGTGGAAAGGGTCAACCAAATTCTCGAAGACATGCTTAGAGCTTGCGTTATCTCATTCGGTATGGATTGGGAGAAATGTTTTCCCTTTGCCGAGTTTGCTTATAACAATAGCTACAAATCCAGTCTTAAGAAAGCACCCTTCGAGATTCTGTATGGACGAAGATGTTGAACACCTTTGAACTGGTCAGAAACCGGTGAAAGACAATTCTTTGGACCGGATATGATCCAGGAGGCAGAAGAGCAAGTTCACATCATTCGTGAAAATTTGAAAACAGCCCAATCTCGTCAAAAGAGCCAGTTTGATCGTCGTCATAAGGAAGTGGCTTATGTAGTTGGCGACAAGGCTTACCTTCGGGTTACTCCTTTGAAGGGTACCCATCGTTTCGGTATCAAGGGAAAGTTGGCTCCTCGTTACATCGGTCCTTTTTGCATTCTCGCTAAACGAGGAGAGGTTGCCTACCAATTGGAACTACCCCCACATCTTTCTCGAGTTCATGATGTCTTCCACGTCTCTCAACTTAGGTGTTGCTTCTCGGATCCCATCCGCGGAGTGGACCACGAAACGCTTTATCTCCAAGATAACCTCACTTATCTAGAGTACCCCGTTTGCATCCTGGATCAAGCAGAGCGTGTCACTCGACGTCATAACATCAAGTTTCTCAAGGTTCAATGGTCTCAGCATTCCGAGAGAGAAGCTACTTGGGAGCGAGAAGATCGTCTTCGACTTGAGTACCCCGCTTTCTTTCCGCCGACTCCTGAATCTCGGGACGAGATTTTTTCGAGTGGGGGCGAGTTGTCACATCCCTAGTTCTGGTATGTTATAGGCTTGCTTTGTGCATCACGTTAAGTTTCAAATGAAATTGAAATGGGGATGTTTCAAACCCTAGCACCAAAGCAAATTCAAACAGGTTCAAATTAAAAATGGAATTTCAATGAACCCAAAATGCTTTTCAAAAATGTTCATGGTCTTTGGAAAATGTTGGAAACAACAACCAGGGGTGATGCACATTTTTGCTAAACATTTTGGATTTTTCAATGAACCCATATGTATTTGAATTGGAGCTGTTTAAAATAATATAAATATTTTAGAGGCTCCAAAAATGTGTGAATTTGGTGAGGGCCTCTGGTATATTATAACTAGTGGCCACAAGGAATCTCAACATTTTTATATTTGTGCTGGTATTTATTTTTAAGTCAAAAACAAATGTCAGAAATAGAAAAGAAAACAAAAAAGGGAAAACACTTACCTGGGCCTTACGTGAGGCCTGGCACTGTGCGGCCCAGCTGGCCGGCCCAGCCAGTTGGCCCTGCCAATCACCCTCAACCTCCCGCCAGGATGAGAGGCGCGTGACTGACGCACGCCGGCGCACGCCCGGCCACCTCCTGCTTCCCGCCGCTGCCTCGACGCCCAGGACGTCGCCACGCACTCCCTGGTCCCTCTCGCTCACTCCCTCGAGCTCCTCCCCCTCCTCAGTTCTCTCTCTCTCTCGCACGCACCCGAGCGCTGCCGTCGCCGCCGACAAGCACCACCGCGGCCACTGCCTCCCCCTCGCCCCCTGGACATGCCCTTTAGCTCCATGCTGCCGTCCTCAACCTCCACGCCGAGCCAGGCTTCGCCGGAGGCCCTGCAACACCGTCCCCGACGTCTTCTTCAACTTCGGTGCCCGGAGATCCTCGCCGTCGATTTGTCGCCCACCAGCCGTCCCCGCACCTGCCGAGCCCTCCGTTAGCCTCGCTGTGAGCTCCTCTGCTTATCCCCTCTCTCCCCGTGCTCTATTTCCCTCTCTAGCCACCGTTTCGTCGGCGACCGATTCGCGCCGCCGCCTGAGCTCCTCGCCGCCATGGCCGGAGGCCGTGTTCATCGCTCCTACGCACATGGACGTGCTCCGCAGCTCCGCAGCAAGCTAACGCCGCCACCAGCTCGTCTTCTCGTGCACCATAGCGCTGCGCCGCCCGAACCCGCACTCCGGCTGCCGCACTCGTCATCGTCGGTGCCACTCCGGCCGCTCCCCGGCCGCGCCACCACCACGGCTGGATGCGGACGAGCGTCCGCATACCGTAGCTGCACTCCGCGCGCCAAATGGCCCCCTGTAGGCAAAAACCGCAGCGCACCGCCGCGTCTGGACTCGCTGGCGGCTAAACGCCGGCGACCCTGAGCTTTGACCGGCGTGGGTTGACCCCACTGCCCAATTTGACCTCCCCCTCTCTCTCACTGACTTGCGGGCCCTGCCCGACTAATTACCTTAGTTAGCTCTAATTAACTAGCTAGATTAGCTACTACGGTCACTGACTAGTGGGCCCTGCCCAGTTAGTTAGGACTAACTAACTTAGTTAGTTGACTAGGTCACTGACCAGTGGGACCCACTGGTCAGGTTTGACCTGGTCAGCCCCGTTGACTCGCTTACATCATGCTGACGTAGAGCTGACGCAATAATTGATTTCTAGAATTATTTTAACTCAGGAAATTCCAGAATATTGCCTAAACTTCAAAAAATCATAATAATTCAACCGTAGCTCAGAATGAAATAATTTATATATGAAAAATTATCAGAAAAATGCAAGGAATCCATTTATGCCAGTTCCATGCATGAAAAACCAACTTATACATGCTGTATAAGTGAAAACATAATATGGGCATATTAAATGCTTCATTTTGAATTGCATTTGAATCTTTAATTCATATGGGATTCAACCAACTTGGTAGCATCTTGCATTAGCCCAAACACTAGAATTTGCACATGTCATGTTCATGCATCATCTTGTTGCATTTGTTTGTGTGTTGATCGTCGGCACCGTTTCTTCTCGATAGGTTCCACTTCGGAAGGTGTTCCCGAGTACCTGTCAGAGGAGCCGTACCCCTTCGTCGTTCTATCAGGCAAGCAACCCCCTTGAGCATTTCGATAAATCCCACTCTCTTGCTCCTGCTCCTTATACTGCATTAGGACAACAACGATTCAAACTGCTACTTTCTGCTGTGGTAGTTGAACCCATTCTTCTGCATGACCTGTCATTGCCAGAGTAAATAGTTGAAACCCACTAGCATGAGTAGGAGTTGCTTGAGCCTTGATGTGCCTACTCATCCATGCTTGTTTTCTTTATGCCAGCTATGCTTAGAGTTGTGTCAGGTCTGATTCATCGGGAATGAATCGGAGTGGTGAACATGTCCTACCGATAAAGGCTAAGTGTGTGAACACGTTTTGGTAAAGGTAGCGATGAGTGGCCATGTAGGAGTACATGGTGGGTTGTCTCATTGGAACCGTCCCTAAGCACTGAGTTCTGTGTATGTTATCCAAGTCCAGTTACTACCACACATTGGGTTCCGGTTATCCGGCCCCTCTCGGCTTATTAATCCACTTGATCTCTGTCCAGGAGTTGCAACTAGTTTCTGGCGTTTGTAGGTAGTGCTACTTGTCTACCAGGTGGTGTCCGACGGGACGGGCTTGGGACAGACTAGGCACTGTGGCACGGTGTACCAAGTGGCACCCGGATGGTGGGCTTGGGAACCTGCACACATCGTATGGGGCCGTACTAGAGACTTCGACCGGAACTCCTTGCGGATGGAACTCGAATAGGCGATAAACCTTGATGAGAGACTTGTGTGGTTAGTCATGTCGTGGCCGACACCCTCGCCCGGCTTCCGCTTGAAGGTTGCCGAGGTACATGACGTGTACAGGGCGATAAGTGGCGAGAGTGTGTGTGAAGAAGTACACCCCTGCAGGGTTAACATTATCTATTCGAATAGCCGTTTTCCTCGGATATGGAAACTTGGAGGACTTATGTAGTACATAGACAACTTGAAGTGGATACTCTAAAATACGCAAGATAAGCATGAGTGCTATGGATGGCCTTCTCGTAGGGAGACGGGAACGGATCCATAGTGGAGTATTGATATGGTGAATATGTGGACTCGTGTGCGTCTTCTCACCTCAAAGAAGTTTCTGATGCTCGTAGTATAGGTTAGCCACTGAGTCAAAGCTGGCTTGCTGCTGTGAAAACTCCACCACCCCCTTTGTTGATAATGTTGCATATGTAGATAGTTCTGATGTAAGACTTGCTGAGTACCTTCGTACTCACGTTTGCTTATTTATGTTTTGCAGTTGGTTACACTAGTGACTTCGACGAGTAGCTTGGATCCTAGCTACGATCTTGTACCCCTGGGAGGGTCGTGTTTAGTCAGGCTTCTTAGTCTTTTCCTTTTGTAGTTGTCTGTACTCAGACATGTAATGCTTCCGTTGCTTGTATGCTCTGAATGATGGGTCATGAGACCCCTATTTGTATTGAATGCTATGTGGCTCTTCTGGGCCGTTATCTATATGAGTTTGAGTTATGTTGTGATGCCATGTTGTACAGCACATACTTGCATGTTATGCGTACGTGTAACGTGTATTGCTATGTGTGGGATCCGACAACCTAGTTGTTTATCCTTGGTAGCCTCTCTTATAGGGAAATGTAGTCTTGTGCTTCCAAGAGCCATAGTAGTCCGCTACAGCCCGGTTCACCGGAGTCCTGCTAGCCCAGCACTACTGCTCCGGAACACTTAACTGTCCGGCATGTGATTCACTTTGTTCCTGTGTCTGCCCCTTCGGGGAAATGTCACGCGGTGACATCCGGAGTCCTGCCTAGCCTGCTACAGCCCGGGTTCCCGGAGTCCTGTTAGCCCAGTGCTACAGCCCGGATTCATACGCTGTTGACCGACATGCTCGAGGTTGATTCATGTATGCCTGTCCCTGTAAGTTAGTTTTACTTTGGGTTCATGACAAGTCATGTCGGCCCGGGTTCTCTGTCATATGGATGCTAGCGACACTATCATATACGTGAGCCAAAAGGCGCAAACGGTCCCGGGCCAGGTAAGGTGGCACCCGTGGGAATACCGTGCGTGAGGCCGCAAAGTGATATGAAGTGTTGCATGCTAGATCGGTATGACTTAGGATCGGGGTCCCGACACGTCCCGACCCATCCATGTACACGAGCCCTGGCCGTACGTATGCGCGAGTAGGCGTTCGAGACCCCGCCCGTATGTACACATACGTGGCCGTATTTTCTTTCTTGCACCCTGGCCGTTGTACGTACATGTACATGCTACGTGCGCGCCTCTACTACGACACGTGCGCGCCTCTACAACCACCAGTATATATGTACGTACACGTTCGCGACCAGAATGACAACACTACGTACGCTTCGACCAGGTGGGTCCCGACTGTCAGGCACTTCCTTGCATGCGAAGATGTAGCTGGTGGGTCCCAGCAGTCAGGGGCAAATGTTTTTTTCACGAAATATGGTGGCCCGTCCGGTGGGTCCCCGCTGTCAGGTGGAGGAATAATTATTTTGCACGTAATAAGGATGCACTTCCTTGCTGCGGCCGTGGACCCAGCTGTCAGCCTCTCCACGTACAGTCCACGTCCGATGGAAGTCGTTCCTTGACCACGTTGACCATACCGCGCCGAGAGCACCAGGGCGGTGGACGACAGCGAGGCCTAGGAAGGGGACGATGCAGAGCTGGGGAAGACGCGACAGTGGATGCCCACGTGTAGAGGAGTACGAGGGTTCACTGGTTCGCTGCGGTGTGAGGCTGCCGTCACCACAGAATAATAGGGGGTGTGGGTGAGTAGAGGGATGGCCTGGCCAGCGGTGGGAGTAGTAGGGGGCGGTGAGGCCTCCGCCGCATCGTAGTCGGCCACGGGAGGTAGGAGCACGAGGCACGACCGGCGCTGGTTTGGGCGGCTAGAGCAAGAAGACCAGAGGTTGAAGAAGCACTACGGCCGTTGGATGGACATCGTACGGTCACTGGAGCTAGAATCGTGCATATTGACTAAGTTGACAAAGCCCTCCGTCCCCGTCAACTTAGTAGGCCCACAAGTCAGCCTCCCACCAAGGTGGCTCCCAGCTAGCAGGGGGTATTCATTTTTTGTGCGTAATATGGAGGCACTTCCGGTGGATCCGAGCTGACAGCAGGGGGAACATTCTTTTTTTGCGAAATACGGTGGCCCGTCGGGTGGGTCCCAGCAGTCAGGGGCAAACATTTTTTTCGCGATATACTGGTGGGCGTCCAGTGGGTCCCTGCTGTCAGGTGGAGGAATAATTATTTTCTATGTAATAAGGAGGCACTTCCTTGCGGCTGCCGTGGACCGAGCTGTCAGCCTCTCCACGTACAGTATTCTTCCGATGGAATTCGGTCGTTGACCACATTGACCACGCCGCGCCGATAGCACCACGGAGGTGGACGACGGTGAGGCCTAGGAAGGGGACAACGCAGAGCCGGGGAAGACGCGGCAGTGGATGCCCACGCGGAGAGGAGTACGAGGGTTCACTGATTCGGCTGCGCTGCCGTCGGCGCAGAATAACAGGGGGTGTGGGTGAGTGGAGTGGAGGGATGGCCTGGCCAGCGGTGGGAGTAGTATGGGGGCGGTGAGGCCTCCGCGACAGCACAACCGGCCATGGGAGGCAGGAGCAGGCGACACGACCAGCGCTGCTTTGGGCGGCTGGAGCAAGAAGACCATAGGTTGAAGAAGCACTACGGCCGTTGGATGGACATCATACAGTCAGTCGAGCTAGAATCGTGCATATTGACTAAGTTGACAAAGCCCTTCGTCCCGTCAACTTAGTAGGCCCACTATACTGGGTCCCAGCTAGCAGGGGGAGTATTCATTTTTTTGTGCGTAATAAGGAGGCACTTTCTTACGTGCGAAGATATAGCTGGTGGGTCCGAGCTGTCAGCGGTGGTAACATTTTTTCGTGAAATACAGAGGCCGTTTCAGTGGGTCCCAGATGTCAGGTGGAGGAAATCATTATTTTGCGCGTAATAAGGAGGCATTTCCTTGCGTGCGGCCGTGGACCCAGCTGTCAGCCTCTCCACGCATAGTCCACTTCAGATGCATGTCGGTCGTTGACCACGCTGACCACGCCATGCCGAGAGTACCAGGGCGGTGGACGACGGTGAGGCCTAGGAAGGGAACGACACAGAGGCAGAGAAGACTCGGCCGTTGTTTTTGTTTCCCACGCGGAGGGGAGTACGACTGTACGAGGGTTTACTGGTTCGTCTGCCGTCGCTGGAGAATAACAACAGGTGTGGGTGAGTAGAAGGATGGCTAGGCCAGTGATGGGAGTACGGTGTGGCGGTGAGGCCTGCGCGGCAGCACAGCCGGCCGTGGGGAGGAGGGAGTAGGCAGTCCCGCTGGCGCTTGTTTGATCGGCTGGAGCAGGAAGAGCAGAGATTGAAGAAGCACGACGGCCGTTGGATGGACATCCAATAGTATACATGCCATCTGTGGAAAGCCTCAAATCCGTGGAAAACATCATACAACCCATCTGCCATTATTTCAAATAATTTACAGCCCATTTGCTAATTCTTACGGGTTTTTTTGGAGCCCATATTCTTTATGTTAGCATTACAGCCCATATTGTGGCCACGGTTAAAAAATTATATGAAATTTTGCATATGTCAATGCGGTCTGAACTGTTTTTAATCCCGAAATTTCGAGTCACATTCAGACTGATTTTAAAAATGAATGTATATCAATATAAAATCCAATAAATTGTCCACGCATAAAAATCAATGCAATTTAAAATCTCGAAATGAAAAAAAGATATTTGGAAATAATTGCTGGTTTGATGTGTTTTAAAAATGTACATCCCATTTCTCATTACTGATAGGCCCTTTTCTCGGCCAGCCCAATGAAGCTCTCCTCGTCTTGAAAGATTTGCAGCCCAACAGGCCTGATAAAGCGACTTACTTGACAAATCACAAAAGAACTGGGCTAGCCATTTTCAGAAAGAAAAAAAATTACTGGGCTGGTCTGTGGTAAACATAAAAGAAAAGGCTGTCTAGACAGGCCAGAGTGTCCCACACAGCTCAGTTGACACCCTGCTTCCGTCTCAAAAGCAAATTAGATAAATGCCACTCCAATTATGGCGATTAGTAAAAATGCCACTGCAATTTCCAAAATTTGAAAAATGCCACTTCAATTTTTGCAAACTTTGAAAAACGCCACTGCAGTTTGCAAACTTTGAAAAACGCCACTTCAGACTTCAAAAAATGCCACTAGAAATGGCATGAAATGGCATTTTTCAAAGTTTGGAAATTGCAGTGGCATTTCTCGGATACACCAGATTTGGAGTGGCATTTATCAAATTAACCCAAAACAAAAATAACTGGGCGAGCTGTTTGGTCCCTGGTGCCAGTCGCTCGTTGTGCAATTCTCTCATTTATTGACTACGTTGACAATGGCATGGGACCCAGATGTCAGAAATCCACTAGGAGGAGCCTTTTTTTATTGGCTTGAAATAAGGAGGCACTTGCTTGCGTACTACCATGACCTTGGCGGGTCCCTGCTGTCATCCTCTCCACGTACAGTACCAGTTAGTCGTGCTTCAAAACTGATCGACACTCCATTAAAAAAATAAAGGTCGACAACTAATGCGGCATCTCGGGCCAACGCGGCCAAATTGCATTTTGCACAAGAAATTACACACCATGTTTCGTTGACATCTGGTCCTGTTCCAACATATCAGTGAGACGACGGCGAGTAGTAGGAGTATTTCCGAACGGACGTGTAGGCCGAGCGCCTCTTCGTGAACCGTGGCAAACTCGCAACCGTCCACCGACTATTCGCCTTTCCCTCTCGATTTGGAACTGCTGTCGCATGCTCTTCCTCTCCATCCTCCATTTTCCTTCAGCCCTTCACCCTTTCTTCCGCCATTGTTCGATCATCTTCTCCATGGAGGGAACAGGCCGGAAACGACCCCGTTATTCTTGCCCTGATCTGAAAGATGACGTGGTGGAGGAACTCATTGATCGGTGCGACGTCATCACCTCGGCTAGCATGGCAGGTTCGTTCAAGCCCATTCTCGACTCAACCAATAACATCATTACAAAGAACCCAAGAGTCAAGGAGCGGTTTGATCTCCGCTATCTTCTTCGCCGTGACCCTGATGACTAGCGCCGGCACGATGGAGGCCTCGCCCTATGCCATTTGATGCCGCTTGATAATGATACGTATGATGTTAAGATGCCATCGCTTGAGGGCGAGGCTTGGGCGGGCGCAAATGGAGATTGGGTTGTTTACATTGGGTCCAACTGTGAGTGGGAACTTGTGAATGTGTACACTTGTCACCGGGTTCCACTTCCAAAAATCTCAGCACACTGCCCAGAGGTTGAGCACACCGGTAATGTACGCATGTTCAAATACGATCATGGTGACTGTCTTCTACGAAAGATAGCAATTTGTCGAGTTCCCAACCGCTCTTGGAATTACAACAACTATCAAGTTGTTGCTATCTTCGACAAGCTTGTTGCCATCCTTCGTGGTTCGACTCGATGGATATTGCTCAAAAATCAGTTTCTGTACACGGATGAGTACTGTGATGCAATTCAATACGAGGGCCTTGTGTTTGCTGCCACCACTCGTGGCACTGTTTTTGCATGGCATCCTAGTAGTTTCGGTACATTTGTCTTCCATCGTAATTATAGTTGTTTCATCCACATGCATGCGGGTTAGCAAGTTTCCCTTTAATAATTAACCTTCTTCTTGTGTTTCCAAGGTCCTGTGAACATCCCACCATACTTGAAATTTTTTATAACCAAGGGGTAGATGCCGATGGTGATGATCACGAGCATGAGGACGAGCAGCGCCCATATACTCTGTGGCGCCTGGCAACTAATTCCGATGGATCACCTCTTCTTGTGTGTATACAGCCCACTAATGATATTACTGCTAAGGAAGCAGGTGTCTCCCATGTTCGCACTCTCCGGACCTATTCCAACACCCGTTGCATGGTATTCGGGATAGATACTAGTGAGCTAGCGCCAACTCCTTCTCCCTGGCACAAAATTGATAGTCTTGGAGAAAACTCGCTCTTCCTTGTACAAAACTATACGATGATGGTGAAAGGCGATCCAACTGCTGTTGACACATTTATGAGAAGCAACTGTGTCTATACCTCGGACATTTGGGTGGTTCCCTACCCTGGTACTGATATAGTAGGCTGCTTCAGCTTGGATGATCGGTCCTGCGTTGGTCTCCAGATTGACAATGGATGGCCCGTCCCAGAGAATCACTTGTGGTTCAAAGCAACTGTTTCCAACGCCGCGGAATGGTTGAGTTGAAGTTCATTTCATGGCTTGTTATTTCTTGTGTGGTGAAAACTTTAGTATTTATAATGTATCCTCATTGTCGATGTGGGTTGATGACCTGTTGTATGTAATAAAATGATATGCCTATGATAAACTTACTAAATTTATGAATGGCTTTCGAGTCGCTTCTCTAAATTTTTACTAGCTTCACATGCTTCGCGCGTCGGGCAGGTGTTTTTACTGTAGCCATATGTTAATGTGTTCATTGTATGTAACCAGCACCTCGAATCCTCGATACTACTATATACTATATACTAGTAGGAGTAAGTAGTAGGAGTAGTACGGTGGCATTGGCCAGAACAAGCATTCACGTCAAGGAGTACGGCACACGCCACCACCACGACATCCATCTGACACCATATTATTTCTTGGAGTCCATGCTAGAGCAATCTCTTCAACCTCGTCGTTTCTCTAACTTCAGCCATCGCTCGGCGGGCGAGGTGGGGGTTTGCCGATAGTCGGTTTCCTTAACTGTGGTCCCATTTGTAAGGCCAACTCCAACGCACGACCCCAAACGCACCTCCGTTTTGCACGAACTCCAATGATAATTTTGACTAGAAAAGCAAGACCAAAGAAAACAAGAACCACAAGAATACATTTTACTACTCCTGTAAGTTGGATTAGTGCCTTCTCGATGCATTCATTGTTGATCTACGGAGGCTCGATCTTGCGTGCTTCTTTCTTCTTCGAGTGTAAAGAAGTAGACATTGCTTCCTCGCATCTAGTCTCATGTCTAGCCTCTATTCTAGTAGGAGTATCAAGAAGTGCACTAATCTCATCTCTAGCCTCTGTGCTAGCTAAAAGTGATAGAACATCTACTAAATTGCGCTCTATCAATATATGGATGTACTCTTCTTCCCAATACAAAAACATGCATCCATTCTACTCCCTCCGTTGCACAATACATGCCTTCTATTTGTCAAAATATATATGTATCTAGACATGTCTTAGTATATAGGTACATCCATTTTTGGACAAATGGAAGTCAAGTATTCTGGAACGGAGGGAGTACACAATAAATTTTTTAAGTTAACACAACTAGTCTAATCCGAGAGCAGGACCGAAGATTTGGTCGGGTTCTTCCTCCTTTTGCCGACATGTGGGACATCCAGCATCCAGGTCATGTCATGAAAGAAAATAGAGTGGTAGTTGAAGCCACGAGATGTGCATCTTGGGTTAAACTGTAAATAGAATCTTACTACTCTTGAGTAACTCCAAAAGTGGCCACCGAAGATCTTCATTGGATTTGTTTTTCATCACCAGCACGTCGAGGTGAAAGATGTGCAGGTTTAGTGGGTCCTCCTGCGTTTTCATTGACATGTGGGGCCGCATGTGAGCAAACAGACGATGGGCTCCGCGCGTCCGCTGGCTGGCTGAGAAGAGAGATAGAGGAGGGCTGAGCATGGACTGCAGGAAATTTGTTCTACGTACCTCGATATAGGCTCGATATAGTGGGGTGGCATGGGCCATAACTAGCATTCACGTCTAGCAATACGGCACATGCCACCCACATGAGTCCCATCCGACACCAATTTTCTTGGAGTCCATGCTACAGCCATCTCTTCTCCCTCCTGTTTTCTCAGCCATCGCGCGGTGGGCGGGGTGGGGGTTTGCCGATAGTCGGTTTGCTCAACTACGGTCCCACTTGTAAGTGAAAATGCAACACCGCACGCATTCTTGCTTGAGCGGCGTGCCGGACCAACCGTGTGGGGGTACGAAGCGAACACGGCAGGCTTTTCCTTTTGAACTCGTAACTTGTAAAATTTGGTTCTGCTCCATGGCGCGACCGATAGATAGAAAATAACGATTTTTCCTAGAGTAATGAGAAGTTTGGTTCTGGCGCCGTTCATGCATGGAGTACGTACGAAAATTATGAAGTTGATGCGAAAGGTAAGATAATTACTGTAGTATCATATACTACTACATGGATTTGATGGAAAGATAAAAATACATACGGATCCATCAACGTTCAACGACATCCTCACGCCCTAGTGCGCCGGGTCACCAACCGATGTGTGAGGAGCAGCGGCGTTGGCGGCGAGCTCAACGTGCTTCTGAACAGTGCCGTCCAAGGTTGACATGCGCTCCGAGAAGGCCAGAGTCCTATCGTCCTCCTCTTGCATGTAGTAGTCCTTGTGGAAGATTTGCGCGTAGACGTGGGTGATTATGTCGATGGTGTCTTGCTGCGCCAGGCGCTGCGCGGCAAGCGTGACCTCGAGGTGGACATTCTCCAGCGCGACGGCGGGCAGTCGCAGGGCCACCAGTGCGTCGAAGAGGTTGTTACCATAGTGGACGTTGAGGGTGGCGGGCATCGCAGAGCCTGGGCGCGTCGGCTGGAGGCTTACGTCAAAGTCGTCCGCAAGCTTCTTGACGACGGTGAACTTGTCGAGGAAACCGACGAGGACCTCGCCGAACAAGGAGATGAAGCTGTCGTCCAAGCGGCCCCTCGCACTGGAGGCCTCAAGCAATACTACCTGGAGACGTTCCTCGGTGCCGGGCCGCAGGCTGGCGTCGTGGACCATCTGGCACAGCCGGCTGATGCTCGCGCTCATCGCCTCCATGGGTCTAGCGTAGCTTCTAGTCAACCGATCTTGCGATTCAAGTGATCACTCAGCCCTAGGTTAGCGTGCGTAGGTGCGTAGGATTTCGTACTACTCCTCGGCCCTCTACTGCACCTGCCTTTGGCTGTATGATAGGTGGGCCAGCCACCCCCTGGGGCCACGTGTCATTCACCCAAAGGCAGTTCCTCATAGTGAATATCTGTTGGTCAAATTATTACGTGCTGCTCCTCACAGTGAAGTGACAAGACCCTGCGCCGGAGATGACACCTGAGTATAGGCGCCGTGTTCGGCATACCATAGTCAACCTCACCGTCTGCAGTCACTATCATCATGGCTGTAGAGCTAGCCTGCTTACAACTAGCCCTGTTCGACATAATTTCCCGTGCGTAGATGCCCATGCATTGCACGGAACACCAAGATTGGGGGTGGACGGCTCCGGCAGCGACCATCGCGCCAGATTTTTCCACGGCCTTCTACTCCTAGATGTGGTGGGGAGGAGATGAGGCTGATTGTGAGAGACAAGGAGTTGTTTGTAAATAGGGAACAAGTGCGGGCATCATTTTGCAAAAATGGAGAAGCTTGGTTTGTATGTGTCAGATCTAGATCCGACGGCTATTTGTGAAAGATGGGAGGCACAACATCATCACCAACTTAGGACCTGTTTGATTTGCAGGATTTTGAAAACGTAGGAATAGGACACGGCAATATTACAAGTTTCAAACTGATATTACAAATGTTAGGAGTAATGATGCACCTACGAAGAGGGAATTACTAGGAAGTTTACGTAAGAACTTTCGTTACTTTAGGTGGATGCATCATTATCGTACAAACTAAAATCCACCGCCCTGACAAGTCACTAATGGGCAAATAAGTTTTCGAGTCTCTGGCTACTTGATGTTTCAAAAACAAATTCAGCTTCTGCGGAGAAATGAGCTCCACCGTGTACCCGCGCGGGTGTGGCTGGGCACGAAGCATGAGTACGTGCACGGTGCACCTATTCTCTTCTTGTATACGTACACCACCTATGTGGGGTTGTGTGAGAGAGATACAAACCTAGAGAGATATAGTGTGTGGGTTCTTGAGAGTTTTTTTTTGGGGTGGGGGGTCAATCAAAAAATTTAACATATGCAATGTGTGTGAAATAGAGTCCTGGATATAACATATATATAGAGGGGGCGATCCATGAGAAGAGAGTGGAGGTATCATCGGCTTGAGGTATCCATAGAATCGAAGAGAGGGATGATGTGTGTGTGTGTGTGGGCGCGCGCGCGATCAGTAAAGTGTGCCATCGAATTTGTGTGTGCCCACGTTAAAAAATAGAGTGGCTGGCCTACTGGAACGTGAGATGGGACATGTGCAGTTTGTCTCTATGGCATGGATACCTACCTGCAGCGCTCGACTATCGGTGTGTGGTGGGGGAAGAGGGAGGCCCAATTAACTATAGAGGTACAATGGCTGGTATATGTGTGGAGGAGGAGAGAGTCCTACCTCATGTATTAAGGAGATCAATCTGCCTCATGTATTAAGGGAGATCGATCGGCATCCATGCATATGTGCAGGAGATGAATTAGGTTGGGAGAGAGACAGAGCTAGAGTGTTGGAGGGGGTGGTAGTGGAGTTGCTTCTAACAAATGGTGGGATAGGCTTGCTAGACAAACGCAGGGCACACCCGCAATATCAATAAGAGAGGAGATGGCTGCTTGTTGTCTGTGCACGTGCGTGTGAGAGACGGGTCAGGAGGCATGCACGAATGATGAGGGGGGACGATGTGGCTGTGGTAAGCAGACGTAACAACATAGGAAGATCAATCGCCCTTTGTAAGAGAAAGGAGAGACATAACTTGTGAGGTACGTCGATCGATGGGGGGGTAGTTAAAGTCGATCTAGGTATATGTTGGGAGATCGATCGGTATACATGCATGTGTGTGTTAGAAGCAAATGAGGCACGAGGAGAAGGATAGAGAGAGGGATGCATGTAGGAGGTGGTACGAGAGGAATACTATATCGAGGGGGAGGAGTGTGCGAGTACGAGAACGATGAAAAGAGTGGTGGGAGTGAGGCATGGACGGTGACAAGAGAAGAGGAGAAGCTTGTGTTTGTGCTAGGCACACCTGGCTAGAGAGGCATATCGATCGATGTGTGCCGTAAAGAAGGGGCTGGGGGGCCTACACACACCGTGGGTGAACGGCCTAAAGTGAAAAGACGAATTTGCACGATGGATCTAGAGAATGCTGAGGGAGGGTGAGAGGGATGCGGGCGTGTGCATGCACAAGAGAAAGTTAGCGCTAGCTACAAAGATAAGAGGGTTGTGTGGGTGTAAAAGATGAATAGAGATCATATATACTTCATTATAAAAAGCGAATTGAGATATTTGAAGAATTTATCATAGTGTTTCAAACCGACGGATGTGTGAATATATATAACGGTGATACACATGGTGTGGTTATGAACATGGTATACTACATTTAATATATTTTATCTCTACTCTTATAAAAAACGGAGTTGTTGATGATGGTGTGCCTGCCATCCTGCATTATAGGCCGTCTGATTTATATATGGCGGATAGCAAGGAAACTATGATGGTTGAAGTTGGCAACAATCATGATTGTAGATTCTTATTGAAATAGAGAAACGAATTCAAATTTAGTTCGAATTGCAGCGGTAGTATAGACATTTGGAATGCACTAAAATGTTGGTATGATTAGGTTACATGCATTATACAGCAAGCGGCAAAATTTAATCGGACATAACATGGATTCATACTCCCTCCCTCCATCTATATAGGGCGTAATGAGATTTTTAAGACCGCCTTTGACTATTGACAAGATTAATAGTACATGACATGCACAATGTGAAAATTATATCATTGAAAGAACCTTTCACAGACGAATTTAATGGTGTGCTTTGTGTAAGTTGCATGTCATATATCATTGCTCTAATATTTGGTCAAAGTTAGCATCGAAAAACGCATTAGGCCCTATATAGATGGAAGGAGGGAGTAGCTTTCAATAGCATTTGTATAGTAAAACGGGGCAAGACTCTCTCTTTATGTGGTGTGAATAGTTTTATTTTTTTCATTTTCTTTTTGGTTGAGGGAAGTGCGAATTGATTTGGTACGTACAAGTACAATATTACTACACGTTAGGCTTGTCCCTAATATTGAACCCACGTCTTGTTATATCCCGAAAATTCAGATATCATGCTCCCAAAACTGGCACCTTCACAACCCGCGCCTTGCTATCCCGAAATTACAACGCGCGCGAAAACTCCCTCCAGCTGCCAAATCCCGACATGTGAAATCCCCCTTCTAACCCTGAGACGAAAGGGCCGCTAGTTCAAATCGGTGGGGGGTACTTTTGTAACACACCCTACATTTTGGACAAGCGCGTTCCTAAGTCATGCTTCACCCCCTCCCATTGCCCCCTTTTCGCCATTCGAAATCCCAGGCCGCCCTAACCTCTTCGCTCCAGCCGCGAAACCCCACCCTCCTCCGTCCGCCACGTCACCGCTGCCCAGCCAGAGCCTCTTCCCCGATGACGTCATCCATTGCAACAGCTCGACGTCCCTCGTCCACCTCCTCGGATGAGGATCCGTCGTCCATCTCGCCGTCCCGCCGGTTCAGCCGCCCCGTCCTCCACCTCCAAGGAGCTGCTCCGATGATCGCCTCGTCTATCGCGGATGCTCCATCCCCACAGCGCTGCCTTCACCTGCTCCACCGAAACCGCAGCATCCTCACCGACTCCTCGGACGAAGCCGAGGCCTACTCGGCGCCACCAAAGAGGTTGTACACTCATCGCATCGCACCTTCTCCTTAACTCGACCTCCCGGCACCGACGGTGCTCCATCCTGCACCCCCATGGAGCGGCTTCCTTGAAGCCGGCGCCGCGGGCGACATCTCCACGGCGGCTCTCCCCCCAGTGCGAGGCCCCTTCGGCGGCGGCGTCCATACCAGCCGGATCAGCTGCTGCTGCTTCGGCTCTCGCTCGATCGCTCGCTCGCCCAGCTGCTGCTGCTCTCCCCCTCGCTCATGCTGCCGCTCTGCTTCGATTAAGACACACTTTAGTCGACTGAATTGACTTTTGGGTTAGTCGATTTTCAGGGGTTGGGGGGGCTCGCCGGAGTTAAGGAAGAAGCACCCGCAACGGGGACGGGGGCTCACCGGAGAGGTACCCCACTATCTATCTTAGGGTTCAGGGTGGGGGGGGCTAGAGGGCTGGCCGGGGCGGCGGTGGCGAGTTGTTTCGGGGCGGCGAGGCGGCGCTAGGGCTGGAGGTTTGGCCGGTGGTGGCTGGCGGCTCAGGGGGGTGCAGGTTGAAGATGAATTGCAGGCCCTCCCTAAACTACATGTCAAGTGCCTCTCTCCTACCATTGTGTTCAGTTTCGACAGTAGCATTCAGATTCCACAGTAAATTTCAGTTTCGATAGTTAAGTTCAGAGTCAACAGTTTTTACCTCATCTGTTGTAGTCAGGTGGTGTTTGGTGATGTTAATTTTACATCCATTTTACATCATCTATTGGAGATGCTATTAGAATCCCACTTGAGATTGACGATGTCTGTCTTGTGCTGCTTCAGCCTTGACGTCTTACGGCTCACCGGAGCTGCTCCAATGACAGAATGATCCATCACAACAGAGCAGTGCCCTGGACGCCGTCTACAGATTCCTCAGATCTTCCTCCACACCTCCAACAGCCACCTCTGCCTCAGCTGCTCCAACGACCAACCCAATGATGCTGAGGTCAACACGGCTACGGCAAAGAGGTTGTACACTTGTTGCATCACTTATTACTATACATTCACGTCGATCCATTAGGGCTATTTTGGTTCAACGGAAAAACATCGATCCACTGGTTGTTATCATCACTCCAAATTTCTGCATGCTCTCCTTACATAATCTCATCATATTTTTTCATATGCATGTCAGATATTGTACACAGTCATGCTGAACATGTAGAGAAAAAAGAGAAGAGTTTTGCACGGCAATACAATGTCATGCAGACATCGCTCCATGGTGGGTTCAATGGCAAACCCTCCCCACCCATCTCCAGATTGTAATCCAGAGGAAGATATCTGTTCTGAGGCGGATTCGGACGCCCCTGACCACTTCTATTTACCCCCCAAGGTGTTTGTTGTACCTTGGCATGATGATGTTAGTCATATCATGCATATGTTGCCTTGCAGTGCCTACTTTTGACATCATATATGTCATCTGCTTAGTTTAGACATGTTCTGTAATGCCACCTGTTTAGTTTCTATATCATATATGGGAATTATGCAGTCTCATGTCTTTTAGCCAGCCATAATATATGTGAAATGTGCAATGCCATCCTATTTAACCAGGCATCATATATTTTAATGATATCTTGCCCATCCTTTTCTTCATTACATTTCCATTTGTCGACAATGTTTGTACATTAAACTACTCTTCCTGTGAATCAACCATTTGGGTGGGAGATGAAAAAATCTGGAGTGAAAACAAGGCCTTCAGAGTAGACAGTGCTACCTGTCGAAGCAGATCTCTTGTTGGGTCCCGATAGCTCCTCAGAGATGGATTCAGAGACGGATGACCAGTCCTATTCCCCCACTGAGGTGTATGCTCTAACTTGGCACGATTATACTGCTCATATCATGCATACGGTGTCTTGCATTGCATAGTTTAGACATCATATACACAATATTCAACACCATGTTCTTAGTTCAGACATCATATCGAATGCCCTCTGTTTAGCATATAAATCACATATGTGAATTAAATGATGCGATCCTGATTACTTAGATAACATGTAGGTGAATTATGTCATGCGATCTTGTTTAGTTATTCATCATATCTTTGAATTATGTTATGCTATGCTATCCAGTTTAGATAGACATCATATATGTGAAATTATGTCATGCTATCCGTTTTAGTTAAACAATATACATGTCAACTATTTCATGCCCTCTTTTTTCCACACTATCTATTGCATCTGTCTCTCATACAATGTCTGTACATTCAACTATGTTTCCTGTTTATCAGCCATTTGAATTGGAGCGGGTGATGCCAGTATCTAGCAGACTAAAAACACGGTCTTCAAATAAAACAGTGCTACCTCTTGGTGGAGATAGCACCCCGGTTGTACATGCACAAGAACCAGCCCTACCACACATAACCCAAACTCTCGCAGATTGTACCCCTACTATGATGGACAGAGAACCAGCTTCACCCAATCTAACCCAAACCCCAGCCGATAGTAACCCAGTTCCTGTTGACACAACACCATCTCCACCACAGTGCTCCCAAACAAGAGCAGTTAGTAAGGCAGCTCCAGTGCCCAAAGGGTCAGTACTATCACGGCGAACCCCAACTCCACCAGTTAGTACGCATATTCCTGTGGAGGAAGCACATTTGATGTTGTTAAATCGTATGTGTGTATCTTCCCATCTTGGAAATATTATATTGAAGATGAAGGAAAATGCCAGTTGCAGGTGTTTGTCCAGGAGTTATGTGTAAGTAATGTTACTCATGGCAATTACTTTGCTTCGTCCCATACATCCTACCTCCACGATGGTTATAATATAGCAAATTTTCCCATTTTTCTCTATAGAGAAGGACCAATTTGGAAACTCAGGATGAGGTAACCTGTGCTAATACCTCTGCTATCTTCAAGAATGCTTGGTGGCAGTATCGGATTTACCTGAAGAAAACGTACTTCACCGGCAAAGAAACTCATCAAATTCCCTTACTCCTGAGACACATTTACTGGACGATGACTGGGAACGCCCGCCTTGTTCTGTACTGGTCCCGAACCAAGAATGTGGTAAGGTCTATGAGCTCATTTTCTATTTTTAAGTATTATATTCTTGCGTCTTACTGTACTCTGTTCATGTAGAACAAGTGCCTAAACCTGAAGAACAACTGTTCTAATTTAAGATTCCATTGCTACCATAGGACATAGATATATGTTTGTTTGATGCTTTTATTATGTACTAGTACTTGGCAATAGAAGACTTGGTAGTTTAATCCTGTCCACCTTACTAATGAACTGGTTCACCGAAATGAGTTTCATATACTAGTACATGCTAAACTTGTTATGTGTCTGCTTGTTTCTTCTTTTAGAATGCTGACAGAATATTGGGGAAGAGTGCCTTATTAAGCAACGGTAAAGGAAGTAATGCAGATAAGGTTCAGGATAGTGACACATCCTGTCTTGGTTTAGTGTTGGAGTTACTGGCCACTACCGCTTGCACAAGCTATTCAAACTCACTGTCTGAATCAGTTCGGTTTCTTCAGTCTCAACGACAAGCTGAAAGACATCATTTAGCTGTGCTACGACAAGAAGCGGAAGGACTGTGGAAGTCCCTGGAGCATTCAGATGCCTACTTTCTGGTGCAACAACAAGTGTTGGAGGATTTTAGCGCCAAATAGGACAAAGCTAATCAGCTTGCTAAGCTAATTGCCAGCATGGTGGATACCCAGGATAACGTTTCTTGAGCTCTTCTAAAGTTGTTTCAGTTATGCTCTTGTTTTGCTGCCGCATTTATTTGCACTGGTGGCCAATTTTGATGGCCAGTGTATATGATATGCTTCTTTGTTCCCTATATTTGCACTGGTGGCGAACTTTGATGCCCAGTGGATGTAATATGTGTAATAGCCGTGATAGCCTAGCGTTAGTTGCTTTCTTATTTATTTCCTTGTTTTCTTGTTTATTTGTTTGCTTGTAGTCATTGCAGTTCTTTTTCCGCGGTTAACTAGTGGCTGCAATAACCTATTTTTTAAAACTAGGCCACAATAACCATGGGCTAATATTTATTGTAGTGACACTGGGCCTCCTACGGGCCGTAGAAACAGTGGGCCTTCTATGGGCCGTAGAAACAGTAGGCCTTCTACGGGCCGTAGAAACAATAGGCCTTCTATGGGCCGTATCATCAATGGGCCTTATACGGGTCATATGATCGATTGGCCAAACATGGGCCAATAACATGCCACATTATGGCCCTAAACGGGCTAGAGTTGGAATCGTCCATTCATGGGCCGACCGTAACGGGCCATCGTTAATAGGCCGCATTTGATGACGCTATGAAAACGACCCAACGTATTAATGGACCACAAACGGGCCGACTTTAACCACGGGCTGAATTTGGCCCACTAGTAGAAAATGACAGTAACGGGCCGTAAGTAAATGAATGCTGGAAATGAGCCCAAGAATAAATGGGCTTTGAGAAGGCCGAAAGATAACATGGGCTGGAAACGGCCCAACAGAATAACAGGCCGTTAATGGGTATAAAGTGATACATTGTTCATTACGGGCCAGTTTCACCACGGCCCGTTAATAGGCCAAGAGTTACATAGGGCCTCATGTGGGTCGAAAGACGTCATGGGCCATACATGGGCCAGAAGTGAAAACGGGCTGGAATCATATTGGATGGCCCAGATGACGCTACTAGGCCTAATTCGGATAGGGCATAACGGGCCTTGGGTTAGCGGGCTGTAAATGGGCTATATGCGAACAGGCCGTTAACAGGCTTTCCATGGGCTGGGCCGTCACCTTTTGACCAAGTCAAACGGGCCGGCCTTTTCACAGGAATGGGCCTCTATTGGGCCGTGCCACATGTCAACATATCATAGGTGCCTTCTGTCCAATGAGTGGATGACATATGTCCCAACAATGAGCCGACACGTGTTTCCTCCAGCCAATGACGATTTTACACGTGGAAAATCCCCATTGGTCGGGGCTGTTAACGGGTTATCGGATCCAAAACCCGACCCAATAGCGTAACGGTGTTCCGTTACGGTGGATGCCACGTGTCGGTCACCCTTGACGAAAGCACTTCTGTGACGCGCGATTTATCGTCATGGAAGTGGACACTTCCGTGATGATAATTTTGGTAATGTCATGGAACACTTCTACGATAGCACAGGTATGACTATCTTGATTCTATCATAAATTTGTTATGGATGTACATGCATGACAAAAAACGCAACCTACTGTGACAAACACATATCATCACAAAAGTGTATTTTTCTTGTAGTGAATACAACGAAGGTGAACAAAGTTGAAAGACGTAAAAAGAGGAACAAGGAACCTTACTAGAACCTTGTAGGTTGAAAGACATAAGAAATGGTTACAATGGACGAGAAGTACATGCAAGCACTCCGGTTGAAACGATATGTACAAGGAACGATAAGGATCAATTACGACAACAATCTGGTTGGAAATGGAAGGTAAAGAATATGAGCTTGGCAAAATGAAAGCACTTGGATGAGAGTCCGGTTAGAAGAGGAATGATAGACACAACACTCCGGTTAAACAAGATAGAGAAGGAATAAGAATGATATAATTTGGGCAGCACTCCGACTGTAAATGGGAGGAATTGAACATGAATTTGACAAGATGAGAGGATACTTGACGAAATCAACAACACACTGCCTCCGGAACTATTGAAAGAATGGCACAAGGGGTAAGAAAGGTTTCAGACAACACTCTAGTTGAGAAGGGAGGCAAAACTTGATAAGATGAGAGAACTAGAATGAAGGACACGACACTCCGGTTAAATGGATAAGCATGAAAAAACACGATCCTCACCATTTGAGATGATGAGAGAAAAGAGCAACATCACAATGCCTCCGGATGAAGGAATAGAAGGTAGATCATCGGAACAAAAGAACGGAGAAGAAAAATGACAACTTCTACCACAAATGAGTTGGGAAAGCACTCTTCCAAGAAGGTTATAATGGAGTTGTTGGAAACCAACAACGAAAAGAGTAAGCTTTTTGTGGGCTTATGGAAAACATCTCGAAATCTTGAGATGAAATTCTGCCACTAACGGAAAACGACAAATTGGATTGATATGAACAAGGAGATGACAAACTTATCTCACCGGGAGGATAAATGAAGAATTTGGGTCATTTATAAGCACCATAAATAGCAACAATCCTTAGGGAAAGCTTTAGGTGAAATATCACCCAAGATAACTCCAATGAAGAGATTAATGGATTTAAACTACCTCATTCTTGACAACTTGCGAATCGTGAATCACGAAAGAAATTGTCAAGAATGGCATACCACCATCCCAAAAGATAAGGTAGAAAGAATTGCACTTTGGAATGCAAGATGAAGAATGCTAGAACTCCTCTGAAAAGAATCTCGATGAACACTTCGAGAAGGAATTAAATCCTTTATGAACCGTCATGTAGAGCCTCCATGAAGAACTCCGGTAACGAAAGGATGATCAAACGAAAGGAAAGAGAAGTTGAAAACACAAGGTGAAGCCTTGCGATGATTTAGATGGAGCTTCGCGATGATATAATTGATAGAGCTTGGGACTCCGTTAGTATCTTCCTGAGAATCACCGGATAAGAACATTGACGGAAAAGAATGGAGATACTTCCCATAAATAAAAGGATACATGATTAAGAAATCTGAATCCTTGAAGAAAAAAGAAAGGGTGGGAGGGCGGGAAAAACAGAAGCAACTTAGGAACGGATGAAACGAAGAACGTTGAGAAAACTGATTGGATCTTGCGGATGTTGAAAATGATCGGATTCACTTGAAGAGGAACACGCCGGTTGAAAAGGATTGACATGACAATCTCGATTAACATGAAGGATTAGTGTTCACATAGGAATATGAGAACACCGCTTAGGAAAGGTATGGAATCAACATTTGACATTGAAGCAACTTGAATACCGCAATCAAAACAAAAACAAAGGGTTGGCTTGCAAAATAAGCCGGAACAAACATATGATAGATACCATATCGTATCATGTGTCTGTTGGAAAGATATTCTAGGAGCTACTTGAATTCCCACTTATAAACTCCCGAAACTTTCTGGTTATGCAATCAGGTGTTGGGGATACAGGGGAAGCATAATATCTCACCCAAACTAACAATTCCTACGGAAATCATCCGTTATACGAGTTATGGCAATACTCCCACCCCAGTACTGGGTGGCGTCGAGGTTATCTCACCAACAACTGCATAAAAGAGATTTTCGATGTCGGCGAACTCAGGTATTCCAGAACTGCAACGATAAAATTGTGACGACAACACCTTGGAGCTCAACTCCCGGAACACTGCCACAACCCCTAAATGTCAGGAGGCACCAAGAATAGTGTTCTCGTCACAAAACCATCGAAATGATTTCAAGATACCCGTGTGATCCTAAAAAAATCGTGAAATTTGAGGAGAGAACAGTCAAAACTCTACGTCAGGAGGCCTCACCAAAGCGACGAAGGGACTGAGGAGTAAAAGAATCCTACTCTCTGATATATATAATCCTAAGACTCAAAACATTTTGTTCTAGACTCAACAACGTCAGCGATTCGATCAAGCAGGGGGCTCCTAAGTCGGGGAAGGCTCTGATACCAACTTGTAACACCCACGATGCGGCTATATCTCCCACGTGTCGGAGCACGACTTAGAGGCATAACCGCATAGTAGGCATGTCGCAAGAGGGGTAATCTATACACATCTCGCGTACTGAATAAGGAAGGGATAAAGAGTTGGCTTATAATCGCCACTTCACACAATACATAAATATAGCATTACATCATCCAGAATACAATCAAGGTCTGACTACGGAACCAAATAAAGAAAGACAACCTCAAATGCATAGATCCCCGATTGCCCCAACTGGGCTCCTCTACTGATCGTCCGGAAAAGACACATAGTAACGTCCCAAATCCTCGTCGAACTCCCACTTGAGTTCGGTCACATCCCCTGCACTGGCATCAACGGCACCTGCATCTGGTTTTGGAAGTAATCTGTGAGTCATGGGGACTCAGCAATCTCACACCCTCGCGATCAAGACTATTTAAGCTTATGGGTAGGAAAAGGGGTAGTGAGGTGGAGCTGCAACAAGCACTAGCATATATGGTGGCTAACTTATGCAAATGAGAGCGAGAAGAGAATCAAAGCACGGTCGAGAAGCTATACAGATCAAGAGGTGATCCTAAAACTACTTACGTTCAAGCATAACACGAGACCGTGTTCTCTTCCCGTACTCCGCCGAAAAGAGACCATCATGGCTACACACGCGGTTGATTCATTTTAATTAAGTTAAGTGTCAAGTTCTCTACAACCGGATATTAACAAATTCCCATCTCCCATAACCGTGGGCACGGCTTTCGATAGTTCAAAACCCTGCACGGGTGTCCCAACTTAGCCCATCACAAGCTCTCACGGTCAACGAAGGATATTCCTTCTCCCAGGAAGACCCGATCAGACTCGGAATCCCGGTTACAAGACTTTTCGACAATGGTAAAACAAGAACAGCAAAGCCACCCGATGTGCCGACAAATCCCGATAGGAGTCGCACGTATCTCGTTCTTAGGGCACGCCGGATGGGCAATACATCGGGTTGGCATAGACCCTGGTTGCCCAGGGGGAGCCGGACATCGCCTAGTTTGGACCAACACTCGGAGGAGCACTGGCCCCGGGGTTTAAAATAAAGATGACCCTTGAGTCTGCAGAACCCAAGGGAAAAAGGCTTAGGTGGCAAAAGGTAAAACCAAGGTTGGGCCTTGCTGGAGGAGTTTTATTCAAGGCAAACTGTCAATGGGTTCCCATTATAACCCAACCGCGTAAGGAATGCAAAATCAAGGAACATAACACCGGTATGACGAAAACTAGGGCGGCAAGAGTGGAACAAAACACCAGGCATAAGGCTGAGCCTTCCACCCTTTACCAAGTATATAGATGCATTAATTAAATAAGATATAGTAATGATATCCCAATAAAATCCATGTTCCAACATGGAACAAACTTCAGCTTCACCTGCAACTAACAACACTATAAGAGGGGCTGACCAAAAGCGGTACCATAGCCAAACACCGGTTTGCTAGGAAAGGTGGGTTAGAGGCTTGACATGGCAATATGGAAGGCATGATATAGCAAGTGGTAGGTTTCGCAGCATAGCAATAGAGCGAACAACTAGCAAGCAAAGATAGAAGTGATTTCAAGGGTATGATCATCTAGCCTGAGATCCCGCAAGGAAGAAGAACGAGTCCATGAAGAAGACAAAGGGACGTGGTCGAACGAATCCTCACAAACGCGACGTTATCAGAACTAACCCGAAGAAGCAACACTGGAAAGAATCAAACAACATAATAAAAAACCACCGCATAAACATGGCATGATGCACAACCAAGTATGATGCATGTCCGGATTAATGAGGCATGGCATGGAAATATGCACAAGCAAAACTACAAGTTAAGTGGAGCTCAATATGCAACGAGTTGCATATTGACGAAACACCACAACAATTATTTAGTTCTCTCTCATTTAGGCACCCATCAATATTAAATGTTGTTACACATGGCAAGAGGTGAAGCATAATAAAACTACCTAACTAGGCAAGTTTAAATGAGGCCGAAAACATCAAACAACGATTCCGGTAAATCCCCATATGCAAATTTAGAGTTGGTACTGTTCTGCCCTAAACATAGTTTTAGAGTTGTTAAACATGCAAAGAAAAGCCACCATGTTAAACTAGGCATTTTTCTACCCATTTACATATAAAGTTTGTTAAGTTTGGAGCTACGGTTATTTAGTTATGAATTAAATCATTTAGCATGACAATAGGCAAATTAATGCAAACAGCAAGTTAAACATCTCAAACATGCATGAAAGTTGGATATTGTGAAACTAGATGAAATTCTAGTCATTTTACATATATAAGTTATTTAAACCGATGCACCATTTGCGAGTTATTAAATGCATGAATATGAAGGACTTTTCTGTAAAACAGGTTTCTCTGGATTAATAGGTAAAATCGCAGACAGGGAAAAAAACTACACCGGGCCGAAACTGAATGGCCCAATAGTGCGCAGGCGTAATTGGGTAGATGGACTGGGGTTTCTCACCATGGGACAAAGCCCAGTGGGTGGAGGAGGCAGGCCGGGTGAGGGGGCGCTGACGGGGCCGGATCTGGAGGCAACGACGCGGTCAACCGGCCTCGCTGATGTGCTTGTTTGGTTGCTCGAAGCAGAGGATGGAGCGGTGGCTTAGCGCGGCTTGGGACTTCGGCCATGGCGCGATGGAGGCCGGGGCGACATGGATCCAGGCGGGGAACTCGAGGAGGAAGGAGGTAGCTCGCAGAGGCGTCTGTAGGCCGAAGCAGGGGAGGCCGCGATGCAGAGGAGGCGACGGGCCGAGCAGGATTGAGCAAAGGGACTTGGCACAGCAGCGGAGAAGCTCCAAGGCGGTGGCTGGGCTCGAAGATGAACTTGGCGACAAGGATGGCCGAGATGGGAAGGAGAGGACACACGGCTCTGGTCACCGGCGGCCATGCCAGCAGGGGCGAGCGGCTCGGTCGTTCTGCAGGCAGTCAACGCGAGCGGCGACGTGGCGGCGAGCAGGAGGACCACGTAGGGTCGAAGGCGACGGCGGTGAGATTGGAAGTGGGCGTCAGCGGCACGACGGAGTTCAACGAGCCGGGGACGACCGGATCCGGCGAGGAGGCATCGGAGAGGACCCGATTCGGGGACGCGCTTGCTCCGGCGAGGGTGATGCTCCTCCTGTGGACACATCAGAGAGAGAGGGAGACGAGTGAGACAAAGAGAGCTTCAGCAAAGAGAATGGGGAAGGGAGTAGGGGATGGTCTGATGGTCGAGGTCGCTACCGGCGGTGTGCTCCGACGAGGTGAGGAGAAGCTCGAGAAGGCTCTTCTCCTTCGGGATGAGAGGAGGCAGGGGCTCCAGTAGCGCGAGGCCCTCGCTCAAGAAGAGCTGCGGGCGCGGCGCGCGAGCAGCAGGCTGCTGGTGAGGTGGATTGAGAGGGGTGCTGGTTGGTCCAGTGAAGAAAACGAGGGAGGTGGGTGGCGCTGCGGATGGATCGAGGAAGATCCCGATAAAGAGAGGTGAGGACTGGCGGCGGCGGGTGAGGGGATTTGGTGGATGGGACAATGTCCCTAGATTTTAGGGTTTGCCCTGTATATATATTAAGTGGGGTTTTTGGTTAGGGGTATTCGGTCCGTCCGATCGTAATCAGACGGTCGAGAAAAAGAGGCTAGGGAGTCCAAATAAGAAAACAGTGATGTTTTGTAGGTGTTAGGGGATGATCCGGACCCATCGGTGACGGCTGTCCGGGTCGGGTTCGGGGAAGTTTTCGAACGCGTGAGGGGGTCGATGCACTGTGCGAAGAGGGTTAGACGGACAAGGTCAAGTGTGCGGTTGGACTGAGAAGAGAGAGGAGGAAAGCAACCTGGCAACCGTTTCCGGAGACCGAAAACATCCGAAGATAGACCGGCTATATTGCCGCTATAGTTATACATTGCGGCATCAAATGAACTCCGAATGCGATGAAACTTGGCAGGCGACCTACTAACAACATAAAAACACTGCATGCCAACTTTCAACCCATTCCGAGAACAGTTTCTGGCCACTTATACAATACTATTTCGGACATGCCGCGGGCACATGCAAGTGTGTCTGGGCTCAGAACGGACAACGGAAGGAACTGGGAGACACGGACTAATGCAATTTTTGAAAAACATGATGATGCAATGCACATGATGACATGGCAAGGTGCAACACACAAGCAAAATACAAGGCAACATCAGCGAATAACTCGAAGACACCTGGCGCAACGGTCTCGAGCGTCACAAAGCCCCAACGTCACAGCGTATCTTCAAGCAGTTCGCTCGCGAGGTGAACACAGTCCTTCCCAAGCTCGAGGCTACACACCCGCTCAGGTGGTCCAAGTGTGCCATAACCTTCAGCTCAGCAGATCAGCTCAAGTGCGCGGCCACCGCTGGCGCTCTCCCAATGCTTTGTTCACCCGTCATCAGCAACGTGCAAGTCACCAAGACCCTCATCGACGGTGGCGTAGGGCTCAACGTCCTATCCGTCGAGACGTACAACAACCTTCAACCTTTGGATAATGGAAAAACTACTGCACCGAGCTCATCGACTCCGACGTCGCCCACATTCGTCTGCCATACAATGCCATCCTTGGGTATCCGGCCCTGGCCAAGTTCATGGTAGTAACGCACCATGGCTACAACATCCTCAAGATGCCAGGAAGCAGCGGGATCATCACAGTCCCCTGCGAAGAAAGAGATGTGGTGTGCTCCCTCGAGCGCGCCTTCCAAGCAGCATCAATCGAAGACACCGACAACAATGCAGCTCGGTACCCCCTTGAGGTCATCCCCAAGAAGAAGAAGCAGCTACTCCGTGTCGGACCTTAGGAGGGCAGCGCCGCAAGTGGCACCTCGTCAGGATCAGCGCGCACACCTGGGACGCCTCCCTCTGTCGCATAGGAAGGCGCGCCCGACGCCCTCCTTGGGCAGGGCTCGAGGGATCTCTTTTGGAGGGCCTTAGATCTTGCCAACGTCACGAGGGAGGCGCTCGGGCACCACTTGGAGGCGTGTTTCGCGGCACGTCTCCCTCAGGAGGACACCGGGCAAGGAGCGCCCAATGCTCAGGAGTTCATCACCAAGGTATCTCAGGAGCTTCAGGAAGCAAGAGCAATATGTGGAGACCGCCGCCCACCTGGCATTGCTCCCCACCCAGGCGAGGGTGGTGAGCTGCGCGTCTGCATCGACATACCAGGGCTCAACCGAGCCGCATCTCAGGAGCGTTTCTGGCCTTCGCGCATTGGTGAAAGGATCGATAGGGTTGACTAGAGGGGGGGTGAATAGGCAACTAACAATTTTTAGCTTTTCTTTACCAAATTAAACTTTGCATTAAAGTAGGTTGTCTAGATGTGCAACTAGGTGAGTAACCTATATGATGCAACAACAACGAACATACAAGCAAGCAAGAGAAGTAACACTAATAAGCTTGCATAAGTAAATGTAAGAGATAACCAAGAGTGGACCCGGTGAAGATGAGGATGTGTTACTGAAGTTCCTTCCTTTTGAAGGGAAGTACGTCTCCGTTAGAGCGGTGTGGAGGCACAATGCTCCCCAAGAAGCCACTAGGGCCACCGTATTCTCCTCATGCCCTCACACAATGCGAGATGCCGTGATTCCACTACTGGTGCCCTTGGAGGCGGCGACCGGACCTTTACAAACAAGGTTGGGGCAATCTCCACAACTCAATCGGAGGCTCCCAACAACACCATGAAGCTTCACCACAATGGACTATGGCTCCGTGGTGACCTCAACCGTCTAGGGTGCTCAAACACCCAAGAGTAACAAGATCTGCTAGCGATTGGTGGTGGAATCAAATTTCTCTTGGTGGAAGTGTAGATCGGGGCCTTCTCAACCACTCCTGAGCAAATCAGCAAGTATGATTGGCTAGGGAGAGAGATCGGGCAAAAATGGAGCTTGGAGCATTAATGGAGCTTATGGGGGAAGAGGTTAGTCAACGAGGAAGAAGGGACCCCCTTTTATACAAAAGGACCCCATCCAGAGGGCGGTACTACCGCAGGGGGCAGTGGTACTACCGCTGGACCCGGCGGTACTACCGCTCCCCCTTGCGGTACTACCGCCCAACCTGGGAGGGCTTGAAGATAGAGGAGGGACCGGCCCAGCGCGGTACTGCCGCGGTGGTAGGGCGGTACTACCGCTCTCGAGCGGTACTACCACACCTACTACCGTTGCAAGTGTCGCTCAACCCGACACGAGAAGCGCCCCCCTCGAGTCGAGGCGGTAGTGGCCCGGTACCGCAGCGGTACTACTGCTGAGGACCGTCAAGCGGTACTACCGCTGGGCACCGCGGTACTACCGCTGGGGCCAAAGACTGCCCAAACAGCAGGGAATCAAACCTCCAATGACGCAGGAAGGCCCAGAGGGTGTGAAGCGGAAGTGTGCGTGATGATTCCACCCTAGCCTTACCAAAGCAGACCCCCTCTTGATAGTACGGTGACTCCTACGAAACTAGTCCACCAACAAGAAACGAAAGAGCTACATCGTCTTGAAAAACACTCTGAGGGGAAAGAAATCGTCTCGAGCCAAAGGATGAATCTCTGAAATGCTCAAAGCACATGGTTAGTCTGCAAATATGTTGTCATCAATCACCAAAACTACATCGAGAGAGATATGCCTTAACAATCTCCCCCTTTTTGGTGGATTGATGACAACCAGGGATTTGCACAGGGAAAAGACATGAAAGTAAATATACTTAGAACTACAAAATATACACGGGCTCCCCCTGAATGTGTGCACCTAGTTAGTAGCGCCTTTGGAATGCAAGACACACACATTAGGATCAACAATTCCCCTATATTTTATAGTCCAACAATTCTAAGCATAGGATACATGAGAGCAGGGTATAAAACAGGATAAGCATGCAACTCAAGATACTACAATACTGGATAGACATAGATAATAAAGGTAAAGATAAGGTAGCATATGTCTCACACCATATGTCTAGAACTTAGGTCTCACCAAACCAAGCAAAACGACGAGAAAACACAAGACACCACAAACCACAAAGACACACTCGCAACACGACAACAACACAAATCCCTAAACTCTCTCCCCCTTTGGCAGCGAGACACCAAAAGGGCAAAGAGCGTTTCTACGGCTCCAGGTGATAGCAAGCTGAGGATCTCGAACATCACATCTCAGCGGGATCGTTTGCACCGCCGTCGTCGGTCGGAAAGTGCTCGACGTCTGAATCAGTCCATGGGCAATGCCGCTGAACCCACTCCTCCTCGTCATTGATCCTCTCCTCAGATCCACTGTTAACAGTGGCACCCAACTGGCGCATGAGCTCCTTGTGACATCTGCGGGCCTTCTTTCTTAGAGACATGAGACATGTACTGGCCATGAGACTCCATGCAGAAAAGTTTCTTCATCTTGCGCTTAATCCTCTTAGCCCATGAGGGCTCCACACCGGAGGGCTCATAGTCCTCATCCTTGTCGGCCTCAGCATTGTCCTTGAACTCCATGTCATCCTCAGAAGGTGGAGCATCAGATCGAGGGGCCTGGGTGCCCCAGTTGTCCTTCTTCCTCAGACGTTTGATATCATGAGAAATCAACTCTCCAGTTTCCAGCGCAGCCCTGGGATAGTGATGTGCCCAGGCCTTGTCAATTAGCAACATGATGAAAGGACCATAGATCGGGCACTTGCGCTCAGAAATGGCAGACAGAAGTTCAGACCACATAACATGAGAAATGTCCAGGGTCTCTCCAGTGGTTTCTTCCTTCTCATGCTGGCAGAAGAGAAGCATGTCCACAAGATAGGAGTGGACCATATCCAGATTCCCAATGCGCGGGAAAAGAGTCTCGCGGAACACATGGTGAAGGATGTCCAGATAGGTAGACAGCTCATAGGTTACCTTCTTTGTCTTGGGGTTAACCTTCTGAGAGCAGTAGGGCCAGAGAGCTTGCTTGTGAGTGGAGGTGACATTGCGGTGAGGACGAAAGCCGACTGGATGCTCAAGCCCGTGATCTTCCACCCCAAGTAACTCCATGAAGGCCTTCCACGTGACAGAGAGCAACTTGCCATTTGTCATCCAAGTCAAAGTCCTTTCTGCATCAGTTCCAAGATGGACAGTGGCATAGAATTGGCATATGATGTCGGCATCAAAGTCCTTGTTGAACTGCATGATTCTGAGAATGTTCAACTGAGTGCACATCTGAAGGGCTTTGCCAAAGTACTCAGGGTCCTTTTCCATTGGATCGGTGTCGATAGAACGGACATCAACAAAGTGATTCTTCTTAGCCTTGATCACATCAAAGAAGATGGCGAACTGAAAGCGGTTCCAGAACGGGCGGTTGACCAAAGTGGGATCTTGGTCTTCCTCATAGGGGTTGCGGCGACGCTTTGCCCAAAATTCCTTGGCAGTCATCTCAGTCACAGTCTTTCCCTTTGGCTTGCTTGCAGATCTCTTCGTGTGCTGAGGTGGCGGTGGAGCACTTGAGGTTGTGCCTGCTGGCGGCGGTTGAGCACTAGATGAACCACCGACTGACTCAGAAGTGCGGTAGCGCTTTGACGTGGCACGACCGGGGTTGACACGGTGGGCCTGCTGCTCAGGATGATCACCACCTGGAACCAAACACACGAGCAGAAGAAACACACGAAAGAAAAGAGCATAAGCCACCAAAGAACACAACACGGATCAAAGCTTGGTAGGAAAAGATGGAATTAGGCATCTAGCTTGCGCGGTAGTACCGCTTGAAGAGGGCGGTAGTACCGCACCAGATGGGGAACGGTAGTACCGCGACCCATAAGCGGCAGTACCGCTTGCGCGGTAGTACCGCTCGAGGAGGGCGGCAGTGCTGCGCCAGATGGGGAACGGCGGTTCCCTATTGCCGTGGACGGATCCGGCACTACCGAAGATGCCAAATTCAAAAATAAACCTACCAAACTTCAATCCATAGGGCCTAGAAGCCATCTCCATCCTACTCAAGTCTCGCCTTAGCCAAAAGACGAGAAGAACAATGCCTATTGCCCCTAAAAACTAGATGCAAGATCTAGGCAAAGAGAGAACAGGAACGGGGGCAATACCGGCATTCATGGCTAGAGGACGTGGTGGGGATCGACTCCACCGAAGGAAATGGAGAGGGACGGCACGAAAACGGTGGCCAGCCGGGGCCCTCCTGCGGCTAGAGGTCGCTGGAGCGACGAGGAAGACGAGTGGGGGCGAATGGGTATGGAGGATAAACAACTCCCCCTGCCCCGACATAACCCCCCATCGCCCGCCCCGCAGCGGTAGTACTGCTGGAGTGGGCGGTAGTACCGCTTGACCCTTGTCAGCGGTAGTACCGCGCACGCAGCGGTAGTACCGCTCTGCCGCAAAAAGGACTAACCAAAAAGGGCTATGCTCAAGGAAAAGAAAAAAATGAGACAAACACGAGAACACACACACACACACACACAGAACCGACAAAAGGAACGAAGACACACACCTCTCCAAGAGAGGGCGGTGGCCGAGGCCACCTATGTTTGAGTTCAGAGGTATGGCGCCACAAAGATTTTAACCTTGGGCCCTTGACCAACACTCATCTTTGAAGCACAAGTACCATAAAAAATGGTTAATGTGAAAGAGTTTGGTTAGTTTATGCATTATGGGGGGAGGGAAAGTTCATTGAGAGAACAACACTCCCCCTATGTCCATGCCTATACCTAAACTAGACGACAGGTTGAGTGTGGTGGGGTGTGCAAGGGTTCAAGTCACATTGCTCGAATCAATGATATTTAGCTCATGCCTTAACTCGCGAAATCTTGCTTCATCCAAAGGCTTTGTGAAAATATCTGCCAGGTTATCATGAGTGTTGATATAGTTGAGCTCGATCGCCCTCGCCTAATATGATCCCGGATGAAGTGATACCAAATCTCAATATGCTTTGTCTTGAAGTGTTGCACCGGGTTGAGAGAAATCTTGATGGCACTTTTATTGTCACACCAAAGAGGCACTTTGTCACAAGTGACACCATAATCCTTTAAAGTTTGCCTCATCCATAAAAGTTGTGCACAACAACTACCGGCAGCCACATACTCCGCTTCCGTGGACGAGAGAGACACACAACTTTGCTTCTTGGAAGACCAACTCACCAAAGAGCAACCAAGAAATTGGCACCCTCCAGAAGTGGACTTCCTATCCACTTTGTCTCCCGCCCAATCCAAGTCCGAATAACCTACAAGCTTGAAGTTTGCTCCTCTTGGGTACCATAAGCCAAAGTTTGGGGTATGAGCCAAATTCGAAAGATTCGCTTGACCGCCAAAAAGTGACTTTCCTTAGGTGCGGCTTGAAACCGTGCACAAATTCCCACACTCAACATGATATCTTGTCTAGATGCACAAAGGTAAAGCAAGGAGCCAATCATGGAGCGATATACCTTTTGATCCACCGCTTTACCATTGGGATCAATGTCAAGTTGGCACTTGGTGGGCATGGGAGTGGAAGCTGGCTTGACATCACTTAGCTTGAATCTCTTTAGCATATCTTGCGTGTATTAGGCTTGATTGATGAAGGTTCCTTCTCTCCTTCTTCGAACCCGATAAAGAACTTCAACTCTCGCATGGAAGACATCTCGAACTTTGAGGTCATGAGATCGGAAAATTCCTCATTGAAAGCTTTGTTAGGGGAACCAAAGATAATATCATCAACATATAACTGGCACACAAACAACTCCCCTTTGACCTTCTTAGTAAAAAGAGTGGGGTCGATTAGCCCAACTTCAAAACCACGGTCTTGTAACAACTCGGTAAGGTGGTCATACCACGCACGTGGGGCTTGTTTAAGGCCATAGAGTGCCTTATCGAGTTGATACACATGATCGGGAAAGTAGGGATCCTCGAACCCGGGGGGTTGCTTGACATATACCAATTCATTAATCGGGCCATTAAGGAAAGAACTCTTCACATCCATTTTTTGTAACTTAAAGTTATGATGAGAAGCATATGCAATCAACATGCGAATGGATTCAAGACCAGCAACGGGGGCAAAGGTTTCACCGTAGTCGATACCCTCGACTTGGGAGTAGCCTTGTGCTACCAAACGAGCCTTGTTGCGAATGATAATCCCATGAGCATCTTGCTTCTTCTTGAATATCCACTTGGTTCCAATGACATTGTGGTTCACCATTGGCCTTGGCACCCATCTCCACACTTTGTTGCACTCGAAGTTGTTGAGTTCTTCATGCATGTCATTGAGCCAATCCGGATCTTCGAGCGCCTCATAGACCTTTTGGGGTTCAACACAAGAGACAAACACGTGATGTTCACAACAGTTTGCTAATTGTCTATGAGTGCTTACCCCCTTTCTTAAGCTTCCAAGCACATTTGTCATGAGATGATCCTTGGTGGAGAGCTTGGAAGCAACCTTGGTGGCACGACACTCCAATTCCTCCTCGGGGGTGAGACGAGGAGTGGTCACTTGATCATCTCGAGCGTCATCTTGAGCTTGTTCTTGATCTCGTGGAAGCTCTTGATCATGAACTTGCTCGGAGGAGGGAGCTTGACCTTGGGCATCACTTGATGTTACAACACCATCTTGAGATTGATCTTGCCCTTGGTCTTGTTCTTGAGGTTGAGGGCCCTCACTTTGTTCTTCGGAAGCATGTGGGTCTTGGGTTGGTGAAGGTTCCACTTGAGTAGAACATTGTCCTTCTCCTTCGGCCACAAGGGGTTCCTCAATGGGTAGGATATGACCAACACCCATTCTTCTTATGGCTTGGGGAGGAATTTCATCACCTACATCACAAGTACCACTTTGCTCCACTTGGGAGCCGTTATTCTCATCAAACTCCACGTTACACGTTTCCTCAATAAGTCCCGTGGACTTATTGAGAACACGGTAAGCATGAGAGTTTGTAGCATAACCAACAAATATGCCCTCATAAGCTCTAGCCTCAAATTTAGACAAACGGACACCTTTCTTGAGAATGAAACACTTACACCCGAACACCCGGAAGTACTTGAGGTTGGGCTTGTTACCGGTGAGTATCTCATATGGAGTCTTGTTCAAGCCTTTGCGGAGGTAGAGCCGATTAGATGCATGGCACGCGGTGTTGATGGCTTCGGCCCAAAAGTTGTAGGGAGACTTGAACTCCGCCATCATGGTCCTTGCCGCATCCATCAACGTCCGGTTCTTCCTCTCCGCTACACCATTTTGTTGAGGGGTATAAGGTGCGGAATATTGATGCTTGATTCCCTCATCACTCAAAAACTCATCCAAGGTGTAGTTCTTGAACTCGGAGCCGTTGTCACTTCTTATTGTCAAGATCTTTGCATTGTGTTGTCGTTGAGCTTCATTTGCAAAGTCGATGACGGTTTGTTGGGTCTCGCTCTTCCTCTTGAAGAAATATACCCAAGTGTATCTTGAATAGTCATCTACAATCACCAAGCAATACTTTCTACCCCCAAGACTATCAAAGGATGGAGGTCCAAAGAGATCCAAATGAAGGAGCTCCAAAGGCCTCTTCGAGTAGATGATAGTCGTGGGAGGGTGAGCCTTCTCATGTAGCTTTCCTTCGATGCAAGCACTGCAAGCACGATCTTTGGCAAAACTAACATTTGTTAGTCCACGGACATGGTCCCCCTTGAGAAGACTTTGCAAAGATCTCATATTGACGTGGGCTAGACGGCGATGCCAAAGCCATCCCACGTCAACTTTAGCCATTAGGCATGTCGCGGTCTTAGTGGGTCGCTCCGAAAAGTTAATCACATAGAGACCATTCTCGACATGCCCAACAAAGGCTACTTTAAGAGTCTTGCTCCACAAGAGGGCCACGGTATCAATATCAAAGAAAATGGCAAAGCCCATGGGTGCTATTTGACGAACGGAAAGTAAATTGTATGCAAGGGACTCAACAAGCATGACCTTCTCGATCGTAAGATCATGAGAAATGACAACTTTGCCGAGTCCCAATACCTTAGAGGACGAGGCATCACCCCACTAGACATTGGTGGGCATGGATGGAATCTTTTGCACGTCCACCACCAAGTCCTTGCTTCCGGTCATATGATTAGTAGTTCCACTATCGAGCAACCATGACCCCCCACCGGAAGAAAACATGTACAAGATATCAATGCTTGGTTTTAGGTACCCATTTTGTAATGGGTCCTTTGATGTTAGTAACAAGGGTCTTAGGAACCCAAATAGACCATTCAATGTACTCATAAGGAGAACCAAAAAATTTGGCATAAACATGCCCATCTCTAGCACGACACAATACATAAGAAGGGTTAAAGTCGCTGGCTTTGTTGGGAATGGAAGCGTTGCCCTTCTTGGCATCACTACCCCTCACGGAGTTCTCCTCCTTCTCCTTAGTAGCACGCTCTCCCTCCTTCACAAAAGTTTGCTTGAGAGGAGGAGGTCATTTGGCCTTGTCATTCTTCGTCTTGTTCTTGGACTTGGGCACGTACCCAATCCCTTCCTTGGCCACAACTCCCTTTTGGTTGGTCAAAAGGTCGCTGAGATTCTTCTCGCCTTGTATGCAAGACACAAGACCTTTCTCAAGTTGCACCTTTAGCTTAGCGTTCTCCTCAACAAGATGCACATGCTCACAACATGGGTTAGTAGCATTTGCATTATCAATTAACATCATACGAGGAAAAGTGGCTTTCTCCTTGGTTAGCTTTACTTGAAGTTGATCATGAGACTCTTTGAGGCTAGCATGAGCACCCTTCAAGACCTTGTGAGCCTTGTCAAGTAGGTCAAACTCCTCTTTGAGTCTAGCAAGATCAACCCCAAGCTTGGCCTTCTCGAGTTTAGCACACGAGAGACAACAAGAGCATGATCAAAATGTTTCTTTAACTTAGCATGATCAACGTTGTGTGACTCCTCAAGAGCCAAACGAAGACCACGCTCTTCCTCAAGAGCATTGGAAAGATCTGAAATCTCATCGGCATAGTCACGACTATGCCCCTCCATCTTGGGGATAGTATCTTCGTGAGCCATGATCATGTCATTGGCTTCACCAAGTTGTTCCAAGAGAGCAACAAAATGCTTGTTGGATTTACCCTTGAGTTTACCCATAAAGGACTCAAACTCATTTTCCTCCACATTGGATCCCCCATATTCATCAATGCAATCCTCCAAGGAAGGATTATTAATGATGGTAGTTTTGATGTTGGGGGTTACCTTGTTGGTGGCCTTAGCCATGAGGCACTTGGTGGTGATGTTCTCATTGGGTGAGTCGAAGAGAGACACTCGTGGAGCTTTTGCAATGGCAACGGAGACCATGGCAACCGACTCACCATCATCATCATCATCATCATCCTCATGGTACTCTTCTTGAACCACCAACGCCTTGTGAGGGGTCTTCTTGGTGAAGTTGCTCTTGTTAGGGAAAGACTTGGCTTTGTCCTTTCGGATGAGCTTGCCACCATTGTCTTCCCTCTTCTCATACGGACATTCCGCAACGAAATGGCTCACATTGCCACAATTGTAGCAAGTCCTCACACGTTGCTTGCTCTTCGTGCCACTTGAGTTGTTCTTGTTGGAGTTTGGCCTTGAGTTCTTCTTGCTCCAAAATTGCCTTGAAGCAAGTGCCATGTGTTCATGATAGGCATACTTAGTATCTTCGGGGTTGCTTTCCTCTTCTTCCTCTTCTTCTACTTCTTCAACACAAACCTTGGCCTTCAATGCAAGGTTGGGCTTCTTTGCCCTTTGAGAGCGAAGTACCGCATTGTCGGCGGTCTTGTCCAAGATGTTCATAGCCACAAACTCATCCAACACTTCACTTGAGGTCAAGGTGTGGAAGTCGGGTCTTTGACGAATGATGGAGGACATGGCCTTGTGGTAAGGCATCATTGCCTTGAGGAATTTGTGCTTGATCTAATTGTCATCCGTGTCCTTGCTCCCATGATCTCGAAGTGAGACCGCGAGTTTGGTTACTCTCCGATAAAGCTCACGAGGTTCTTCATCTTCTTTCATAGCAAACTCATCGGCTTCATCTTGCACTACTTCATAGTTGGAGCGTTGAATGCTTGCGCTTCCCCGGTAGAGAGAGACAACACAAAGCCATGCATCTTTGGCCAAGGCGAATGGCCGAAGATGAGGTAGATCTTCGGGTGGAATTGCATCTTGGATGATGAAGAGAGCATTCTCATTGAATTGATTATCCGCGGCTTCTCGAGGAGTGAAGTTGCTTGGGTCATGCGGATAGAAACCTTCTTCAATGATTCTCCAAGATTAGTATTCACATGATTTAAATGATGCTTAAAGCGATAAACCCAAGAATCAAAGTCCTCATTTTTCACAATCTTAGGGGAGGACCGGCATGATTCAAATGAGTGGAAGGAACCGGTCCGCCATAAACAAGTGGTGGTTCCACATGGGCAAAGATGCCGGTGCCATTTTTACCACTAGAAGAAGGAGCCTTTTCACTACTAGCTTCCCCCTTGTCGGAGTTAGCATCTGTCACCTTGTCACTGGGATCACCCACTTTCAACGATGCGGTGGATAGTTTAAGCCCTTCAATGAATTTAGTAAACATGCTTTCAACCTCGGTCGTCATTGAGGTTTTCAATGTCTCCAAGGCTACATTGAATTCCTCACGGGAGACCAAGGTTCCACCATCACCCGTAGACGAGATCGGATTCACACCGGAGTGCTCCTCCACACCGTCTACGGTGTCAACCATACTCTTCGGACGGCAAAGTCCTTAGTAAAGAGACGAGGCTCTGATACCAATTGAAAGGATCGATAGGGTTGACTAGAGGGGGGGTGAATAGGCAACTAACAATTTTTAGCTTTTCGTTACCAAATTAAACTTTGCATCAAAGTAGGTTGTCTAGATGTGCAACTAGGTGAGCAACCTATATGATGCAACAACAACGAACATACAAGCAAGCAAGAGAAGTAACACTAATAGGCTTGCATAAGTAAAGGTAAGAGATAACCAAGAGTGAACCCGGTGAAGACGAGGATGTGTTACCGAAGTTCCTTCCTTTTGAGGGGAAGTACGTCTCCGTTAGAGCGGTGTGGAGGCACAATGCTCCCCAAGAAGCCACTAGGACCACCGTATTCTCCTCACGCCCTCACACAATGCGAGATGCCGTGATTCCACTATTGGTGCCCTTGGAGGCGGCGACTGCACCTTTACAAACAAGGTTGGGGCAATCCCCACAACTCAATCGGAGGCTCCCAACAACACCATGAAGCTTCACCACAATGGACTATGGCTCCGTGGTGACCTCAACCGTCTAGGGTGCTCAAACACCCAAGAGTAACAAGATCCGCTAGGGATTGGTGGTGGAATCAAATTTCTCTTGGTGGAAGTGTAGATCGGGGCCTTCTCAACCACTCCCGAGCAAATCAACAAGTATGATTGGCTAGGGAGAGAGATCGGGCAAAAATGGATCTTGGAGCATTAATGGAGCTTATGGGGGAAGATGTCAGTCAACGAGGAAGAAGGGGACCCCCTTTTATACAAAAGGACCCCATCCAACCATTACCCCCAAAACAGCCCCGCAGAGGGCGGTACTACCGCTCCCCCTTGCGGTACTACCGCCCAGCCTGGGAGGGCTTGAAGATAGAGGAGGGACCAGCCCAGCGCGGTACTGCCGCGGTGGTAGGGCGGTACTACCACTCTAGAGCGGTACTACCACACCTACTACCGTTGCAAGTGCCGCTCAACCCGACGCAAGAAGCGCCCCCTCGAGTCGAGGCGGTAGTGGCCCGGTACCGCAGCGGTACTACCGCTGAGGACCCTCAAGCGGTACTACTGTTGGGCACCGCGGTACTACCGCTGGGGCCAAAGGCTGCCCAAACAGCAGGGAATCAAACCTCCAATGATGCGGGAAGGCCCAGAGGGTGTGAAGCGGAAGTGTACGTGATGTTTCCACCCTAGCCTTACCAAAGCGGACCCCCTCTTGATAGTACGGTGACTCCTACGAAACTAGTCCACCAACAAGAAATGAAAGAGCTACACCGTCTTGAAAAACACTCCGAGGGGAAAGAAACCGTCTCGAGCCAAAGGATGAATCTCTAAAATGCTCAAAGAACATGGTTAGGCCGCAAATATGTTGTCATCAATCACCAAAACTACATCGAGAGAGATATGCCTTAACAGTTGGGCGCTGCAAAGGTCCACCTCACAGCTACGTTCTCATGCCGTTCGGCCTGTCGAGCGTGGCTGCTGCCTTCCAGCGCAACCTGCAGAGCGTCATGGAGGTTTAGGAGGCCAGGCACCACGTAGTCCTGGCGGAGATAGCGACGGTCCTCAAGGAACTGCCCCGGCATTATGGTGGAGGGGGGCACCGCACACGACTGGGTGAGATCTTTGTGATCAACTTGTGTCTAGAGGTTCCCCTACCCCTGTATATAACGAAGCAAGGGGAGGCCAACCCTTGTTGGCACTCCAGGAGGAGTAATCCTCCTCCTAGTAGGAGTTGGATTCGTCCCTTTCCTACTCCTACAAGGAGGGGGAAAGGAAGGGAGAGAAAGAGAAGGAAAAGGGGGCGCTGCCCCCCTCTCCTAGTCCAATTCGGACAGAGGGTTGGGGGCGCGCCGCCTGCCCTAGGCCGGCCCCTCTCTCTTTCCCTTATGGCCCAACAAGGCCCATTAGCCCCCGGGGGGTTCCGGTAACCCCTACGGTACTCCGGTAAAATCCCAATTTTACCCGAAATTCTTACGATGTCCAAATGTAGGCTTCCAATATATCAATCTTTATGTCTCAACCATATCGAGACTCCTCATCATGTCCGTGATCATATCCAGGACTTCGAACTACCTTCGGTACATCAAAACATATAAACTCATAAAACCGATCATCACAGAACTTTAAGCGTGCGGACCCTACGGGTTTGAGAACTATGTAGACATGACCGAGACATGTCTCCGGTCAATAACCAATAGCGGAACCTAGATGCTCATATTGGTTCCTACATATTCTACGAAGATATTTATCGGTCAAACGGCATAACACTATACGTTGTTCTCTTTGTCATCAGTATGTTACTTGCCCGAGATTCGATCGTCGATATCCCAATACCTAGTTCAATCTCATTACCGGCAAGTCTCTTTACTCGTTTCGTAATACACTATCCCGCAACTAACTCATTAGTTGCATTGCTTGCAAGGCTTATAGTGATGTGCATTACCGAGAGGGCCCAGAGATACCTCTCCGACAATCGGAGTGACAAATCCTAATCTTGATCTATGCCAACTCAACAAGTATAATAGGAGACACCTGTAGAGCACCTTTATAATCACCCAGTTACGTTGTGACGTTAGGTAGCACACAAAGTGTTCCTCCGGTATTCGGGAGTTGCATAATCTCATAGTCATAAGAACATGCATAAGTCATGAAGAAAGCAATAGCAGTAAACAGAAATGATCAAGTGCTAAGCTAACAGAATGGGTCAAGTCAATTACATCATTCTCCTAATGATGTGATCCCGTTAATCAAATGACAACTCATGTCTATGGTTAGGAAACATAACCATCTTTGATCAACAAGCTAGTCAAGTAGAGGCATACTAGTGACATTCTGTTTGTCTATGTATTCACACACGTACCATGTTTCCGGTTAATACAATTCTTGCATGAATAATAAAAATTTATCATGAAATAAGGAAATAAATAATAACTTTATTATTGCCTCTAGGGCATATTTCCTTCAGTCTCCCACTTGCACTAGAGTCAATAATCTAGTTCACATCGCCATGTGATTTAACATCAATAATTCACATCACCATGTGATTAACACCCATAGTTCACATCGTCATGTGACCAACACCCAAAGGGTTTACTAGAGTCAATAATCTAGTTCACATCGCTATGTGATTAACACCCAAAGAGTACTAAGGTGTGATCATGTTTTGCTTGTGAGAGAAGTTTAGTCTACGGGTCTGCCACATTCAGATCCGTATGTATTTTGCAAACTTCTATGTCAACAATGCTCTGCACGGAGCTACTCTAGCTAATTGCTCCCACTTTCAAAATGTATCCAGATTGAGACTTAGAGTCATTTGGATCAGTGTCAAAATTTGCATCGACGTAACCCTTTACGACAAACCTTTTGTCACCTCCATAATCGAGAAACATATCCTTATTCCACTAAGGATAATTTTGACCGCTGTCCAGTGATCTACTCCTAGATCACTATTGTACTCCCTTACTAAACACAGTGTAGGGCATACAATAGATCTGGTACATAGCATGGCATACTTTATAGAAACTATGACTGAGGCATAGGGAATGACTTTCATTCTCTTTCTATCTTCTGCCGTGGTCGGGCTTTGAGTCTTACTCAATTTCACACCTTGTAACACAGGTAAGAACTCATTCTTTGATTGTTCCATTTTGAACTACTTCAAAATCTTGTCAAGGTATGTACTCATTGAAAAAACTTATCAAGCGTCTTAATCTATCTCTATAGATATTGATGCTCAATATGTAAGTAGCTTCGCCGAGGTCTTTATTTGAAAAAACTCATTTCAAATACTCCTTTATGCTTTCCAGAAAATTCTACATTATTTCTGATCAACAATATGTCATTCACATATATTTATCAGAAATGTTGTATTGCTCCCACTCACTTTCTTGTAAATACAAGCTTCTCCAAAAGTCTGTATAAAACCATATGCTTTGATCACACTATCAAAACGTTTATTCCAACTCCGAGAGGCTTGCACCAGTCCATAAATGGATCGCTGGAGCTTGCACACTTTGTTAGCTCCCTTTGGATCGATAAAACCTTCAGGTTGCATCATATACAACTATTCTTCTAGAAATCCATTCAGGAATGCAGTCTTTACAACCATTTTTCAAATTTCATAATCATAAAATGCGGCAATTGCTAACATGATTCAGACAGACTTAAGCATCGCTACGGGTGAGAAGGTCTCATTGTAGTCAACTCCTTGAACTTGTCAAAAACCTTTCGCAACAAGTCGAGCTTTGTAGATAGTAACATTACCGTCAGCGTCTGTCTTCTTCTTGAAGATCCATTTATTCTTGATGGCTTGCCGATCATTGGGCAAGTCAACCAAAGTCCACACTTTGTTCTCATACATGCCCCCATCTCAGATTTCATGGCCTCAAGCCATTTTGCGGAATCTGGGCTCATCATCGCTTCCTCATAGTTCGTAGGTTCGTCATGGTCAATTAACATGACCTCCAGAACAGGATTACCGTACCACTCTGGTGCGGATCTCACTCTGATTGATCTACAAGGTTCGGTAGTAACTTGATCTGAAGTTACATGATCATCATCATTAGCTTCCTCACTAATTGGTGTAGGAGTCACAAAAACAGATTTCTGTGATGAACTACTTTCCAATAAGGGAACAGGTACAGTTACCTCATCAAGTTATACTTTCCTCCCACTCACTTCTTTCGAGAGAAACTCCTTCTCTAGAAAGGATCCATTCTCAGCAACAAATATCTTGCCTTCGGATATGTGATAGAAGGTGTACCCAACAGTTACTTTTGGGGTATCCTATGAAGACGCACTTCTCCGACTTGGGTTTGAGCTTATCAAGATGAAACTTTTTCACATAAGCATCGCAACCCCAAACTTTAAGAAACGACAGCTTAGGTTTCTTGCTACACCACAGTTCGTACGGTGTCGTCTCAACGGATTTAGCTGGTGCCCTTTTAATGTGAATGCAGCTGTCTCTAATGCATAACCCCAAAACGATAGTGGTAAATCGGTAAGAGACATCATAGATTGCACTATATCAAATAAAGTACAGTTATGGCGTTCGGACACACCATTACGCTATGGTGTTCCAGGTGGCATGAGTTTGTGAAACTATTCCACATTGTTTTAATTGAAGGCCAAACTCGTAACTCAAATATTCGCCTCTACGATCAGATCGTAGAAATTTTATTTTCTTGTTATGATGATTTTCCACTTCACTCTGAAATTCTTTGAACTTTTTGAATGTTTCAAACTTAAGTTTCTTCAAGTAGATATACCCATATCTGCTCAAATCATCTGTGAAGGTTAGAAAAATAATGATACCTGCCGCGAGCCTCAACACTCATCGGACTGCATACATCAGTATGTATTATTTCCAACAAGTCTGTTGCTCGCTCCATTGTTCCGGAGAACGGAGTCTTAGTCATCTTACCCATGAGGCATGGTTCGCAAGCATCAACTGATTCATAATCAAGTGATTCCGAAAGCCCATTAGCATGGATTTTCTTCATCCACTTTACACCGATATGACCTAAACGACAGTGTCACAAAGAAGTTGCACTATCATTATCAACTTTGCATCTTTTGGCATCAATATGAATATGTGTACCACTACGATCGAGATCCAACAAACTATTTTCGTTGGGTGTATGACCATCGAAGGTTTTATTCAAGTAAATAGAACAACAATTATTCTCTGATTTTAAATGAATAACTGTATTGCAATAAACATGATCAAATCATATTCATGCTCAACGCAAACGCCAAATAACATTTATTTTGGTTTAACACTAATCCCGAAAGTATAGGGAGTGTGCGATGATGATCATATCAATCTTGGAACCACTTCCAACACACATCGTCACTTCACCCTTAACTAGTCTCTATTTATTCTGTAACTCATGTTTCGAGTTACTAATTTTTAGCAACCGAACAAGTATCAAATACCCAGGAGCTACTATAAATACTAGTAAGGTACACATCAATAACATGTATATCAAATATACCCTTCTTCACTTTGCCATCCTTCTTATCCACTAAATATTCAGGGCATTTCCGCTTCCAGTAACCAGTCCCTTTGCAGTAGAAGCACTTAGTTTCAGGCTTAGGTCCAGACTTGGGCTTCTTCACTTGAGCAGCAACTTGCTTGCAGTTCTTCTTGAAGTCCCCTTTCTTTCCCTTTGCCCTTTTCTTGAAACTAGTGCTCTTGTTAATCATCAACACTTGATGCTCTTTCTTGATTTCTACCTTCATCGATTTCATCATCATGAAAATCTCGGGAATCGTTTATGTCATCCCTTGCATACTATAGTTCATCACGAAGTTCTACTAACTTGGTGATGGTGACTAGAGAATTCTGTCAATCACTATTTTATCTGGAAGATTAACTCCCACTTGATTCAAGCGATTGTAGTACCCAGACAATCTGAGCACATGCTCACTGCTTGAGCTATTCTCCTCCATCTTTTAGCTATAGAACTTTGTTGGAGACTTCATATCTCTCAACTCGGGTATTTTCTTGAAATATTAACTTAAACTCCTGGAACATTTCATATGATCCATGACGCTCAAAACATCTTTGAAGTCCCAATTCTAAGCTGTTAAGCATGGTGCACTAAACTATCAAGTAGTCATCATATTGAGCTAGCCAAACATTCATAACGTCTGCATCTTCTCCTGCAATAGGTCTATCACCTAGCGGTGCATCAAGGACATAATTCTTCGGTGCATCAATGAGGATAATCCTAAGATCACGGATCCAATCCGCATCATTGCTACTAACATCTTTCAACTTAGTTTTCTCTAGGAACATATCAAAAATAAAACAGGGGAGCTAAACGCGAGCTATTGATCTACAACATAGATATGCTAATACTACCAGGACTAAGTTCATGATAAATTAAAGTTCAATTAATCAAATTACTTAAGAACTCCCACTTAGATAGACATCCCTCTAATCATCTAAGTGATCACGTGATCCAAATCAACTAAACCATGTCCGATCATCACGTGAGATGGAGTAGTTTTCAATGGTGAACATCACTATGTTGATCATATCTACTATATGATTCACGCTCGACCTTTTGGTCTCAGTGTTCCAAGGCCATATCTGCATATGCTAGGCTCGTCAAGTTTAACCTGAGTATTCCGCGTGTGCAAAACTGGCTTGCACCCATTGTAGATGAATGTAGAGCTTATCACACCCGATCATCACGTGTGCAAAACTTTGGCAACGGTGCATACTCAGGAAGAACACTTTTATCTTGAAATTTAGTGAGAGATCATCTTATAATGCTACCGTCAATCAAAGCAAAATAAGATGCATAAAGGATAAACATCACATGCAATCAATATAAGTGATATGATATGGCTATCATCATCTTGTGCTTGTGATGTCCATCTCCAAAGCACCGTCATGATCACCATTGTCACCGGCGCGACACCTTGATCTCCATCGTAGCATCGTTGTCGTCTCGCCAACTATTGCTTCTACGACTATCGCTACCGCTTAGTGATAAAGTAAAGCAGTACAGGGCGATTGCATTGCATATAATAAAGCGACAACCATATGGCTCCTGTTGCTGATAACTCGGTTACAAAACATGATCATCTCATACAATAAAATATAGCATCATGTCTTGACCATATCACATCACAACATGCCCTGCAAAAAAAGTTAGACGTCCTCTACTTTGTTGTTGCAAGTTTTACGTGGCTGCTACGGGCTGAGCAAGAACCGTTCTTACCTACCACTACTAGGGAAAAGCCTATACACAGAATTTTACCAGTAGCGCTGTACAAAATCAAGCGCTGCTGCTACTTAGTAGCAGCGCACGTAAATAAACCGCGCTGCTGCTATGACATTAGTAGTAGCGTGTACTAGCGAAAAGCGCTGCTATTACGTTTGAACTGGGTGCACATGGCTAGCCCAACCTAGCAGTAGCGCGTATAATGGCCCAGCGCTACTGCTAATCTCCTTAGCTGCAGCACGCTTATGTGTAAAGCGATGCTGCTAACGGAAATAAAATAAAGTGAAAAACAAGTAGAAAAGTAAATGAAAATGAAAGAAATAGAAAAAGGAGAAAGGGAAAAAATAAAATGTAAAGAAAAATAAAAGAAAAAAGGGAAAAAAGGAGAAAGGAATAGCAGTAGCGGGTTCTACAGAAAATCGCTATAGCTGCAGCGTGTATTCCAGAACGCGCTGTAGCTAACGTAGCAGTAGCGCCCTTTCTGGAACGCGCTACTGGTACTTCTGACTTAACCACGCGGTTCGTCCTTCCCCACGGCCACTTCATCCCCCAAATCAACTCCACTCTCGCCGCCGCCGTCGCCCCTCGGCCGCCGCGCGCTCTCCCCACGCCGCCCTCGACCCCAGATTCAACGCCGGCCCTGCCCCCAACCTCAACGCCGCCCGGGACGCCGCCCCCGAACCCGACCTCAACACCGCCCCGGACGCTGCCCCCGCCCCCCCCCCCCCCCCCCCCCCGCCCCCCCCGACCTCAACGCCGCCCCGGAGCCCCGACCACGACCTCGACGCCGCCTACCCCTCCCTCGTCGCAGGCACCCGAGGTGAGCACGCCTGCTCCTCCCTCTCCCCTACCTCTGCTTAGGGTTTCTACCTCCATCAAATTAGTTAGGGTGGAAACGAATCGGATGCGGATGCGGCTCAAATGAGTTAGGGTTCATGTAAGGGTGGAAACGAATCAAATTTCTAAGATGAATCATAAAACGAGTAAAATTTGATCACTTATTTCACTTTATAGTTGGATAATTGGAATATCCGCTACCACTTTCCACCCCTATAGGTTCATCAAATTAGATGGTAATTAGGGCAGTAGTTCTTAGGTACTAATTAGTTAGTAAGAACTAGGTACTAATTAGGTACTAGAATATTTTTATTTATAGTAAGTTTATTTTTAGTAAGAACTAGTTGAATTAATAGAACTAGTTATTAAGAACTTGTTGCTATTTTTTTAGTTAAAGCAATTTTCCCGCATCGGCGTGGCCGATGCCTATTCCGCATCCTCGTCATCGAGTCGGTGGAGGACGACACCTGCTTGACAAGATGGGCCATCTCCGGGACTGGGCTCCGCCGGGGTGGTACTGGGAGGCGCTACCTACCGGGGGGCGCAGGTTGGTGAGGAGCCAGCTTGTCGTTGACCCGAACCTTCTTTGGTGGCGGTCGCGTGGGCCAGTGAGGGTCCAGAGGCTCGAGGACTCCGCGGAGGTGGTGCGTCACCGTGTCAGTGAGGAGGACGCGCACGTCCGTCGCTACTTGTTTGTGTTGGAGCACATGTTCTCCAATACCTGGCAGGTTCTCCAGGGATCTCACTAGAGCTATGATCCCGTGATGGTTCCTTCTCTGTGGGTGTCCACCGCCCGCGCCGATACCCGTCGTGTGCTAGGGTTTTAGTTGTACTAGTGATGTTATATGTATGACACTATTCGGGATGTATTAGTGATAATATTCGACGATGTACGGACGCATGAGATGATTTACTTTTGCTTATTAAATGCATGCTAATTTGAGTCTTATATGATATTTTGAAATGTATATCTTGTGTTGCTCAATATCCAAGTGGCCGGTCATGTTTGCAGGTTACACCTCCGAGTGGCCTATGTTTTGCCGGAGTGTTGATTCATTTTCGTTCCGGCAAATTTCAGGCGCTTGATATATCCTATTTTAGCAAAGGTCATGCCGGATTTTTCCGTGAATTTTGGCATGACTTTTGCCAGAATATGTAGGAAATATCGAGTGCCCCGGATTTGTGTGTTGAGTATCCTGGTAGTTGTCTTCTATCGATTTTCAGTTAATGTTTTAACTATGAACATAGGAAATGTCTGACGACAAAAAGGATTTCGGTATTTGCAAATACTGCGAAGACGAGCGCGGCCTGTGCGACGGAATCTTCCTAGATGATGATAGGCGCTTCAGCATCAAGCTGGACGAGAACTTCGAAGTGGATACAGTAAGTCACAACGACAAGTCTTTTATCGTAATTAAGCATGACATCTGCTTCATTTGCTTCAACTTATATTTTTTTTACTATTCTACTAGCGTATCCCCTGTCATGCAAGAGTTTTTGTATTGGATAAGATAGGTTTCAGTCATACTATGGAGGTAAAGAAAGTTTATTTGAAGACCGAGCATGGTTATATTTTCCATGCAAAATTATACAATTCAGACGACTACACCTATTTTGGATGCAAAACATGGCGAGCACTATGCAAGACTTATGCATTTCAGCCTGATATGGTTATCACCTTTGATATTCGTCCGGAAGATGATATTGAAGGTAATACCGACATCTGGGTCGATGTGCAGACGCCTCTAGTTACACCAAAATGTAAGTTTCTCAACCATATTTATGTCTTTGATATTGTTTATTCAAAAATAGTTGACAACTAATTTGTATTGTCAGCTTATTTCGATGCAAGCAAACATGTCCAGCGCTTGGTAAACAGGACCTACTACTGTCCCGAGGCTGAACTAAACTGCGAGGATCTAAGTCATTATGTTTCATGGCTTGAGGATCTTGATACCGTCAAGACAAATTTTCTTCCTGGACTTAGAAATCTTAGTACTGAAAACGTGCGACCAATAGTGTTCGCCATGAACTACGGTCACATCTATTTAGGAAGGATGGTAAGATTTTTACTATTTGTCCTCAGTGCATCTTTTGCATACATTATTTGTGAAGCTAAACTTCATTGCTTCGTATGTGACCATACGATGTTCTTCAACAGGGACTCCCGATGAATGTTGTGCCTTATGGGATCGAGACTAAAGGTACCATGAGTATTATTAGCTTACGGCCAAGATATCCTACATGTTACTTTAGTGCATTCAAGATCAGCGATGAATGCTTAATAGTGCAAGGCTGGACCAGATATGTGATGGGGGAGCGCAGACAAGTACTAGGGGGCAGCAAACAGATGTGCTACCCAAAATTAGGAGACGGGTTCATCTGCATGCTCCAAGTTGATCAAGGAGGAGAGCTACACATGTTTTATGTTGTTTTACCTAAGAGAGAGCAGCAGGAGTGATTAGCTAGAAATGAGTTTGAGGATGATGATGTGCTACACTATTACTATGATAATAAAATAGCTAGTGTTGGTGGTAATGACTGATGATTATTATTAGCTAGTGTTAGTGGTGATTAAATAAATATTGTTGGTGCTAATGATTATGATGATGATTAAATAGCTTGTGCTGGCGGATTAGATTCAAGTGGAGGCAACGTGTGGTGCACATCGAAAGTACTACTAGTCCAAACTAGATCAAGTTTGGATTAGTAGTATACTTTTGACATGCACCACATATTGCCTCCACTTGAACCTAATCCACCTTCATTTGACACACTGTTATGGACATAATGATGTAAATCTCATAACTGGTATTATACCAATATTTGTACGATGGCGCATAAATACACTAAAAATAAAGAAATAAAAAAACAATACTAGTAGCGATGGAAAGAAAACACGCTGCCAGTAGTTACATTAGCAGCAGCGTGGGAGTGAACAAGCGCTACAGCTATTTGTCCTAGCAGTAGCGCGTGCGGCACGCGTTACTTCTAAGCAATAGCTGTAGCGCCTTATTAGTAGCGCGCCTACCCGCGCTACTAGTGAGCACAAAACCAGCGCTACTGCTAGGGTTTTCCCTAGTAGTGTACGCATCAAAAGCATAACGATAGTTCGTCAAGTTAGTGCTGTTTTAACCTTCTCAAGGACAGGGCGTAGCCACACTCGGTTCAACTAAAGTTGGAGAAACTGACACCCGCTAGCCACCTATGTGCAAAGCACGTCGATAGAACCAGTCTCACGTAAGCGTACGTGTAATGTCGGTCCGGGCCGCTTCATCCTACAATACCGCCGAACCAAAGTATGACATGCTGGTAAGCAGTATGACTTGTATCGCCCACAACCCACTTGTGTTCTACTCGTGCATATAACATCTAGGCATAAAACCTGGCTCGGATGCCACTGTTGGGGAACGTAGTAATTTCAAAAAAATTCCTACGCACACGTAGGATCATGCTGATGTATAGCAACGAGAGGGGAGAGTGTCGTCCACGTACCCTCGTAGCCCGTTAAGCGGAAGCGTTATGACAACGCGGTTGATGTAGTCATACGTCTTCACGATCGACCGATTCTCAGTACCGAACGTACGGCACCTCCGCGTTCAGCACACGTTCAGCTCAGTGACGTCCCGCGAACTCATAATCCAGTAGAGCTCAGGGAAGAGTTTCGTCCGCACGATGGCGTGGTGATGATGTTGATGAGGTTACCGTAGCAGGGCTTCGCCTAAACACCGCTACAGTATGACCAAGGTGGATTATGGTGGAGGGGGGCACCGCACACGGCTGGGAGAGATCTTTGTGATCAACTTGTGTCTAGAGGTGCCCCCCTGCCCCTGTATATAAAGGAGCAAGGGGGAGCCTGACCCTTGTTGGCGCGCCAGGAGGAGGAATCCTCCTCCTAGTATGAGTAGGATTCGTCCCTTTCCTACTCCTACTAGGAGGGGGAAAGGAAGGGAGAGAAAGAGAAGGAAAGGGGGGCGCCGCCCCCCCTCTCCTAGTCCAATTCGGACAAAGGGGAGGGGGAGCGCTACCTGCCCTAGGCAGGCCCCTCTCTCTTTCCCTTATGGCCCAACAAGGCCCATTAGCCCCGGGGGGTTCCGGTAACCCCTCCGGTACTCTGGTAAAATCCCGATTTTACCCGGAATTCTTCCGATGTCCAAATGTAGGCTTCCAATATATCAATCTTTATGTCTCGACCATTTCGAGACTCCTTGTCATGTCTGTGATCATATCCGGGACTCCAAACTATCTTCGGTACATCAAAACATATAAACTCATAAAACCGATCGTCACAGAACTTTAAGCGTGCGGACCCTACGGGTTCGAGAACTATGTAGACATGACCGAGACATGTCTCCGGTTAATAACCAATAATGGAACCTGGATGCTCATATTGGTTCCTACATATTCTACGAAGATCTTTATCGGTCAAACCGCATAACACTATGCGTTGTTCTCTTTGTCATCGGTATGTTACTTGCCTGAGATTCGATCGTCGGTATCCCAATACCTAGTTCAATCTCGTTACCGGCAAGTCTCTTTACTCGTTTCGTAATGCACTATCCCGCAACTAACTCATTAGTTGCATTGCTTGCAAGGCTTATAGTGATGTGCATTACCAAGAGGGCCCAGAGATACCTCTCCGACAATCGGAGTGACAAATCCTAATCTCGATCTATGCCAACTCAACAAGTACCATCGGAGACACCTTTAGAGCACCTTTATAATCACCCAGTTACATTGTGACGTTTGGTAGCACACAAAGTGTTCCTCCGGTATTCGGGAGTTGCATAATCCCATAGTCATAAGAACATGTATAAGTCAGGAAGAAAGCAATAGCAGTAAACAGAAACGATCAAGTGCTAAGCTAACGGAATCGGTCAAGTCAATCACATCATTCTCCTAATGATGTGATCCCGTTAATCAAATGGCAACTCATGTCTATGGTTAGGAAACATAACCATCTTTGATCAACGAGCTAGTCAAGTAGAGGCATACTAGTGACATTCTATTTGTCTATGTATTCACACATGTACCATGTTTCCGGTTAATACAATTCTAGCATGAATAATAAACATTTATCATGAAATAAGGAAATAAATAATAACTTTATTATTGCCTCTAGGGCATATTTCCTTCAAACACCCCTTCATTAACGGAACCAGGTGGCATTTTCCAAGTTTATTTAGCTGGGAGCGCCCAGGGAGCTGCATTATTCCCAAGCCGCGTGGGTCCGTCCCTGTGGCATGTATCCCTTCTTTTTATGTCTTTAGCTTACGTTGTTGGGGGCGCCCCTCGGGTTGCATCATCCCCAAGCCGCTCGGGCCGGACCCAGTGACGCGTATCGTTCATGCATTTACTTGAGCTAGTTTGCCTTTCATGCTTAATCTATCTATGATTATCACCTGCTTGATTGTCGCCCACCGCGGGAGCCGCGCGCTGGTCATCTTTCTTTAGGACCCTTCACGTGAGAGCGTTAGGCACGGCGTCTGTGCTCTGGTCCATCCCTGCAGCGTCGATAAATCCAACGGCTGAGCTCTGTCTGGTGGGCCGGTCTCGTTCACGTCACGTCCTGGGGCCGTTGGTGCTTGGCTTTCTCACGCGATAACCTCAAAAGATTCGTTCGATGCAGGCTGTCTAACCACCTCGCAGGACCAACACAACAAACAAGAATCAAGATCAGGTGCAACCCGCCTTGAGGTAGGGCCTCGTGACTCCCGCGCTGGCTCACGAGTGCCCAGACACACCTCGTCTAGCCCTGCCGTGCAAGCCACGTGTCAGGGCGGGGCTGTACACACCCCGGGGGCTCTCCGCAGTAGGGAGTCCCCTCCCACGTACTAGAGGCGGATCGGCAATCACCATGGCGATTGGTGCCCTTCCTCGCACTAACTTGCAGGAACTTCCTGAAGGCTACAGCAGGCGGTACCGCGAACTCTCTCTCTCTTTTCCCGTGCGATTCGCTTGCGCGTTAAAAGGGGGGCACCTGAGCATCGCGACTCGGGAGCTTTTACTGGCTCTCCAGCCCTCACCCCTGGCCTTGACCACGGCATCGTGACCTGGCATACTAGCGGCGGCTGAGCTCGCTCGAGGGCCAGGACCCGAGGACATAGAGCACCAGGAAGAACATGGAGAAGAGGGGGAGGCCCGCACGGACCTAACCTAGCTACTCAGCAGCGGCCGACGCCCAAGCCTGGCATCTCGCCAAGGACCAACCCTAGATTGCCAAGATAAGTTTCACGCTTGGGTCAACCAATCGCTACAGTGTAGAGTTATCATTTGTGTTGCCCAGATGCGGCGACGTAGTCTCCCTCTCTTACCTCTAGGTGGTCGCTTGCGCGCCAAAGGGGACCTCCTGAGCATCGCGTCTCGGGGGCTCTTACTGGGCCTCGGGCCGCTCACCTCCTGGCCTTGACCACGACATCGCGACCTGGCATACCAGCGACGACTGAAGGGGAAAGGGGAAACAGGAAAGGGGACTAGGACCTGTCGGCGTAGAGCACCACGCCATCGTGAGGTTGGAAAGGGGAAACGGAGCCAAAACAGAGCACGCACATGCACAACTTCATAATAAGGATAATATCAACAAAAGACATTACAGACACCTTAGACGCCCCAGCGGGGTACTTTTTAATTCCTCGCAGGGGACAAAAGGAAGGGAATCCCTAGGAGATCTATCTACACACGCCGAACGACACCGGGGCCATCATCAACAATGGGCCACGAGAGCCCGGCGCCAACCCCATCCAGATCATCGATGGCGATGGCCAGACGCTGCAACCTTGCTCCAGGCCCGACGGGAGCTCGGGGCACGTAGCTGTCGTCGCTCGTCTCCGGAGACTCCAAGAGCTCGAGAGAGTCGCTGGACCACCAGGAGCCGCCACTATCGCTGGAGGAGCTGTAGGCGAGGCATGCGGCAGGCCCAGCGCCCACCGCTGCGCCGTCCTGGCGACCTCGTCGAAGACCTTGAAGAACACCATGGAGGCGCCATCATACTCGAAATGGATCGTGAGGGCGCCCTCCATGCGGTAGACTCGGGCAATCTCGCCCCAGCCTCGGGTAATGAGATCCTCCCGGAGGCGATGGCTTTAGTTGCCGCTCCAGTCGCCGGGGCGTCGCAGTCGGCGTGCTGCAGCCAAAGCTCGAGGGCCCCCCTTGGCGGCATCTCTGCAGAGAAGAAGGAAGGGAAGCGAATCCAAGTGCTCGGGGGCATCGCTGCCCACAGCACGAACTCGTACGAGGAGTCTGCAGCGTGGACCCCTGGGCGACGGCGTGCGCCTCCGCGGCACGGCAGCCTCGGCCCTGGCGCGGGCGGCGGCGCTCATCGCTCCTTCCTTCGGAATCATCAGCGTGAGCATACAAGGGCAACGGGTACCCAGGAGGCGGCCTCTCGTACCACGGCCGAGACACCACCGGCCTCAAGACCATTTCTCGGCGATGGGACCTCCTCTTCTTCGGCGGGAGCAGCTCGGGCTCATTGAGGGGAGCCTTGCCCTTCTCCGCGGCCGAGAACCTCCGAATTGGTGCTATGACTGCACCAGCAAGGAGTGGAGCAAGGAAGGAGAAGAAGCGAGAGAGGCAGAGGAGAGACGGGTGATGGGGCTCCGCCCCACCCCCCATTTATAGCCAAAGGGAGGCCAACCGCCGGCCTCCGCGATCTAAGGTAATAATGATGGCTTTTCCTTGCATGCAGCAGGGACTCGTCAAGTCGGGCAGTAGCCGAGGCTGCATGGGGAAGCAGAAACGCCCACGTCCAATCAACCGCCACGCGTCGAGCAAGGACGCAGGCTATTGGGGCTCGCGGTGCTCCGCACTTGCCCCTTGGCTTTGCCTCGAAGCCAAGCCCGAGCGCGCCTTGGGCCTGGGGGCTACTGTCGGCGTTCTGGGAACGGGTGTCCCCAGACTTGTCTGCCTGCGGCCCACGGCATGGATCTGCAAGTGGGACCGTACGACCCATCTTCACCAACAAGCATTCAAGACCCTCGCGAGGGGACAAGCCTCGCGAGGTGGACGACACAAGACCTTCTCAGGAGCGGCCTCACCAGGCTGGCTCGTGAGGGGCGGAGAGATCAAGGCCAGGCAAACCTCACGAGGTTCCAATGACGTGAGCCATGACGATCGAGACCAGGCGGGTGCCAGTGCTCACAGTGTCCTTATTTCCTCTTTGGTGCTAAGGAGGCACGCGCAGATGAAGAGTACCGAGGTGTCAAGCAAAGGTTTCCATATCGGTGCAACGAGACCAAGACCAGCAGGACGGCATGACGGAGGTCACCGTAGAGCGTAAGACGGTGTCACCACCAGAGCCTTTGGTAGGCGAAGACTGCTTTTGTCAGGATAACTTGTACTAGCTGTCCCCTTTCAAATTGGCCATTGTTGGCTTCCTTCCCGCTCAATATTTGGGGGAGAGGACCAGGGCCTCTATAAATAGGATTAGCCACTACAGCTATGGGGGGGATCAACCTCATCTTAGATCTGAGCCACCACATCCTTAGCCACACACCAACCAAGCACAAGAACACCTCACCTCAGGAGGTTGTTCTTCCCCTTGTACTGTTCATCATCAGCCCAAAAGGCAATCCACCACACCACACTGGAGTAGGGTATTACACCGCAACGGTGGCCCGAACCAGTATAAATCTTGTGTCTCTTGTGTTGCAAGTTCGTCGAGCTAGCCTTTGAGATCGCGAAGTGCTTGAGGGCGTGATCGGTGAGGGAGAGATCTTCGCGCGCACCCCAGTGTTCGAACCTTAAGGGTTTTGCCGGAACCCAAAATCCGACAAATCTTTCCTACCCTGGCAATATTCTCTAGATTCAATATTAATCTTCCTACCAACCGTATAAATATTTTTAACTTTTAAGAGAGCTTTCCAGTAAGGGGAGTCTGAGAATCTAGGCCCAACAGAGGCCACAGACTTATTTCTCAGGTATCACGCGCGCACAATATCTTGCCACATCCCATTTTGAGTCTCAAGTTTCCACCACCACTTAACCATCAAGCTAATATTTTTTTACGTAGATCTTTAACCCCCAAACCACCTTTCTCTTTGGATCTACAAATCCTGCTCCTTTTAACAAGGTAATATGTTCTCTTCTTATTACACCCTTGCCAAAAGAACATATTGCCAAGGTAATATGTTGTAACAAACATAACTTCAGTTTTATACACCAACAAATCACCTAAGAAAAGTACCCCATCAACCATGAAAGCAAAGTGAAAAAGAAAAAGACATGAAAAACATATGTGCAAGTATCAAATTTAGTGTCTCAGTGATCATCCTAAATACTCCCATTGCACGTCTAGCTATCCATCCATGAAACCCCCATTTCTCTAGCTTCCCAGTGTGAACTTCATGCAGATGGGTAGGTTAACCTTAGCAAGAGAAAGCAAGGAAGAAGGGAACATCCATATACCATCCCCATAGATAAAACCAGAGGCAACTGCAGGCATCAGCAACATCCAAGAAAAGAAGGGAACATCCAGTGTGCTGGGGGGCTATGCCCCCTCCCCCTCCCCCAGCTTTGACAGGAGTAGCGACCGATGTTCGAAAGGTGATGGATTCAGACATATTGATGTAATGCTTTGTAAAGTCTTGGTGAATAATTAATAAAATGGTTGCATGCATCTTCCAATGCAGAGGTTGGGATCATCCTCTTTTTCTAAAAAAGATGTCCTGTGTTGTAACAAACAGTTTTTTTCGAACCAGGCTATACCCCTTTTCATGGCAAATGAACGAAAATACAACTGTTCTACAAATATTCCGGGTGAAGGAAAGAGTTAGAGCAAGTTCGAGCACTGCGAGAAAACCCACTTGCATTCGCCCGCCGTCGAGACAAACGCCATGGAGCAAAAATCTAGGCAGCACAACTCCAATCCCAAAGCTAAGTCTAATTATTACAACCCAAAACAAGTGGAGCGGGAGACCAACCAGGGACCAACATATCTAACCGCAATCCATTAGAAGTATCACCGCAGTAGACCCGGCTACTCTCCTTTAATCGGTCATCTAGCGGCGGCGCGCAGCTTCATCGAACGCATCATGCTCGATCTGACCATCTCAGCACCAACGCGCAGTTCCTTAGCATCATCCCCTTGCTGAAAACCGGCCCAATACAGCAAAAACGAACACATGAAAAAACAATCTGAAAAGGGTCTTAATTTGTTTCTTCTCAAAAGTAACGCGGTTACGAGCTAACCAGATGGCTCAACAAGCAGCTGCAAGGCCCATAGTGTAGTACTTCTCTCCTGCAGGGAGGAAGGTATGACACCACGCGAAATATTGTTAATAATTGTTCGGACAACTATCAGTACCTAGTACCACCCCAACAGATCGCCAAACAACTGTAGCCACCGGACAAGTAAAAAACAAATGTTGGAAAGATTCCAATTCGCTGCAAAAGGAACAACTAGGATTTCCTAGTCGTTTTTTCTTTTTCATAACTTGTCTAGTAAGGACTGCATCCTGCAACAACTGCCATAAAATTGATCTTGATTTTAAGGGGGATTTTTGCCTTCCATATCCTTCTATAATGGCACCCGCTAAGGGGACTCTCAAGCCATTTATACATAGATTTGGTAGAGAATTTACCACTCTTACTAAGCCCCCAATACACGCGATCACTACCCTCAGTCAAGTGAATATCAGATATGGTTTTACACATAACATCCCGCTGCCCAAGCAGGCCAGGAGTAAGCCTTCATCTGAAGAAGGTGCAAACATCAACAAAACCAAACTTATCTACAGTACATTCTTGGATGTTGCAAATGTGGAACAACAGGGGGTATTGCTCCTGAAATGGGATCAACCCTTTGATCGAATCTTTCCTACCCTGGCAATATGTCCCAGATTCAATATTAATCTTCCTACCAGCCGTATAAAGATTTTTAATTTTTAAGAGAGCTTTCCAGTAGGGGGAGTCTGAGAATCTAAGCCCAACATAGGCCACAGACTTATTTCTCAAGTATCACGCGCGTACAATATCTTGCCACATCCCATTTTGAGTCTCAAGTTTCCACCACCACTTAACCATCAAGCTAATATTTTGTTTATGTAGATCTTTAACCCCCAAACCACCTTTCTCTTTGGATCTACAAATCCTGCTCCATTTAACAAGGTAATATGTTCTCTTCTTATTACACCCTTACCAAAAGAACATATTGCCAAGGTAATATGTTGTAACAAACATAACTTTAGTTTTATACACCAACAAATCACCTAAGAAAAGTACCCCATCAATCATGAAAGCACAATGAAAAAGAAATTGACATGAAAAACATATGTGCAAGTATCAAATTTAGTGTCTCAGTGATCATCCTAAATACTCCCATTGCACGTCCAGCTATCCATCCATGAAACCCCCATTTCTCTAGCTTCCCGGGTGAACTTCATGCAGACGGGCGGGTTAACCTTAGCAAGAGAAAGAAAGGAAGAAGGGAACATCCATATACCATCCCCACAGATAAAACCAGAGGCAACTGCAGGCATCCGCAACATCCAACAAAAGAAGGGAACATCCAGTGTGCTGGGAGGGCTGTGCACCCCCCTCCCCCAGCTTTGAACCAACCTATGAAGACATTATTTTTAGGAGGACATAGATGAAAACATTTTTAGCCTTTGGCCCCTTCAAACACTCATATTTTGTCATTGGCCCCCAGCAGAATACGTCTAGCTCCGCCACTGCTAACCGATTATCTTCAGTGACTTCTCAGTTCTCACACACAGATTACTACTTTGATTCGTATATATACAGTACTATAAAATGTCAAGTACAATCAAACAATGCTTTGTCTAGTAACAAACATAGCTTTAGTTTTATACACCAACAGAACACCTAAAGAAGTACCTCATCAATCATGGAAGCCCAGTGAAAAAGAAAAGAACATCAGAAACATATGTACAAGTATCAAATTTAGTGTCCCAGGGATCATCCCAGATCCATCCATGAAATGGCCGTTTCTCTAGCTTCCCGGTGTGAACTTCATGCAGATGGGCGGGTTAACCTTAGCAAGAGAAAGCAAGGAAGAAGGGAACATCCATATACCATCCCCACAGATAAAACCAGAGGCAACTGCAGGCATCAGCAACATCCAAGAAAAGAAGGGAACATCCAGTGTGCTGCCCCCCCCCCCCCCCCCTCCCCCAGCTTTGAACCAACTTGTGAAGACATTATTTTTAGGAGGACTTAGATAAAAACATTTTTAGCCTTTGGCCCCTTCAAACACTCATATTTTCCCATTGGCCCCCAGCAGAATACGTCTAGCTCCGCCACTGCTGACCGACTTCTCAGTTCTCACACACAGATTACTACTATGCTTCGTATATATACAGTACTATAAAATGTCAAGTACAATCAAACAATGCTTTGTCTAGTATTTAGTTTTATACACCAACAGAACACCTAAAGAAATACCTCATCAATCATGGAAGCACAGTGAAAAAGAAAAGAACATCAGAAACATATGTACAAGTATCAAATTTAGTGTCTGAGGGATCATCCTAGATCCATCCATGAAATGGCCGTTTCTCTAGCTTCCCGGTGTGAACTTCATGCAGATGGGCGGGTTAACCTTAGCAAGAGAAAGCAACGAAGAAGGGAACATCCATATACCATCTCCACAGATAAAACCAGAGGCAACTGCAGGCACCAGCAGCGTGGCCTCCTTTCTCTTCATCTTGTGCCAGCTGAAGACTACCAAGCTCCCTACACACATGTCGACGGCAAAGTTGGCGCCAACTAGGAACGGCACAGCCATCGCCATCGGAAGGGGAACGTACTTCCGGTACTTCTGCGTCGAGAAGTCCCTCAGAAGGTTGACGAGCACAGAAAATGCGAAGCAAGCTGCAGACAGCTCGAGGCAACGCTTTGGCAGTGCAGAGAAGCCCTCGACGCCGAGAATGGCCATGTTCCGGTATATCAGCGCGTACGGGGCCTTCCAGTACCCGTCTGGGTTTCCAATATCAAATGCTTTGTAGAAGAGCAAGAATGTAGACGGCGCGATGATGCAGCCCATGACTGTACCAATGGCCTGCCCGACAAGCAGTGATCTCGGTGATGTCAGTGTCAGATGGCCCGTCTTGTAGTCATGCATCAGATCTGCGGAGACTTGCACTAGCTGCTTCACTATCGCACAACCAACAAGGCCGGCAATGACACCATCATCCTTCCCTCCCCAGGCTGCAAAGATGAAGAGAGCAATCTTGCCATAATTATAGCTCATGCTCATGTCAGTGAGCCCAGCTCCATAGGCATTGGAGAACCCCAGCACGGGAGCAAGCACATAAGCTACAACGACATAGTACCACTTGGCCTGCCGGAACATTGTCGGTATGACAATTATAGCAATGATGCTTAATGAGGCATATCCGGCATACGCTAGCCAGTTTGGAATCATCAAATGTGGTGAAGACCTCATTGCGCTGCAAATCATCAAATGAAACTGTATCCTCGTTTGCCGCTGCAATTCACTCAGCATTAGCTAAAGCTTTGGTGACAAAATGTGGAATTAATTAATTTTGCAGTGCATATTTACCTCTCTTAACATGTTTACGGTTGGATTGTGCATGCAGACTCTTAGCAGTGATGCCTGTGAGTTTGATGAAGTGATAGAGGCCATCCCCCATGATCAGAGCTACACACATGAAGGACTGCACATAAAAACACATTAAAGGTTGTACGAAAGTACAGGGTGTCGTGTAGATTCATTTGAAATTACCAAGTGATTTATCAAGCAAACCTTGTAACCAAACAAGCTTGTCATGCTGCTTTCTGGTACATTTGCCGGGTACCAAATGCCCTTTTGTTTGCTGATGAGTGGCCACATTATTCCCCAAGAAAGTACCGCACCGAAAAGTGTGGATAGGTTTACAAGGTGTGAGCAGATCATCCCCGCGCCGACATATGTGAGACTAAAATCAAAGAAGAACCTGATAGTTGAAAGAGTCAAGAGTTAGGAGAATTAGGCATGAGACAAATTAGCATGAAAACAGAACTATGAGCAATGGGCAACCCATAGGGTATACGTTTGTTTCCAAGCCTTTAGACCAAAAGTAGGGAATTGTAGAAACCCACAACTCTGGCCACCTGTGTAGAACCATTGGAAGAAGCTCCACAGGAGGCTGATCACGAAGCTCCTCACAAATCCACGGACCTGCATTCTGACATGAGAGATGAAGTCAGGCCATGAATTCACCATGTATCGTCAAGACTGATGATTTTTTCAGCATATGTGGGACAAGAGGCTTGTACTTTGCGTTCTTTTCTCCTTGAGGGGTATGGAACCCGTTTATGAGTACAGCAGTTGCAGTCCCGCTTGGATAAGTCAATTTGTAATCTATGACCAAAGCCTGAAATGGGATGCAAACCATCGGAGGAGACACAAAAATATACGGTCATAAATGGTGTTTTACATGTATGTCTTCATCACAGCAACTAAAATTATTGCTTTATCTTACAAAAACATGTATGCCTTCAAACCTGTAGCAGCATATTTTTTGTGCGAGTATATAAGATGATAAATTGAGAAAGGGTGTGTAAGTCTGTCACATTTATCCTACGAGTTTCCTCTTTTCATTCTACAAATTTAGTTCAGTTTACCATTGGTCAATGCTAACGAAAATGTGACATGGAGTACAAAACTAGAGTAGAATGTAAAGCACATGGTACTGTGAACCCGGGGAAAGAAAGTCCTGAATTTGCAGAGACAGAGCTGATGATACGTTGAACGATTTTAGCACACCTTTCTGAGCGGAAGCAAGTTGAGGAGCCCCACGAAGCTAATGGCTAGTAGGAATCCGGCCATCCACCCGAACCCGGGCTCCTTATAGCTCACCGGCGCGTTGCCCGGCGTGCTCACCCCGGCAAGCTCGTACGTCTTCTTGTTCAGAGCCAGCAACGACGACCCGAACCCACCTGCGCGCACAATATTCCCCATGTTGTAGATGCAGCCGTGGACTAATTGAGAAAGACCCGGCGGGATGCTAAACGGAGTGGTGCCGGGAGGAGAGGCGGGGGCGCGCACCGCCGAACCCCATGGTGTAGCAGGCGACGGCGCAGGTCTGGACGACGGTGTTCTCCTGCCGGGTGAAGGGGCGGGAGGGCACGCCGAGGCGCCCAAGCACGTGCGTCCACCCGCGGAGCGCGAGGAACGCGAGCAGCGCGGCGGAGACGTTGAGCGTGGGGATGATGCCCGTGGAGAGCGCGAGCTTGAGGATGATGACGGTGAAGACGAAGCCGATGAGCAGCGCCGCCACCAGGCCCCGCGCCGTTATCTGCTCGCGCCACGGCGGCACGCGCTCCTCGTGCTGCGCGGACGCGGCCGGCACCGGCTCCGGCTCCGGCTCCACGCCGCCGCCGGCCTCGCACCGTTCAATCTCGGTCGCCACGCCCCGCGCGGGAGTGACTTCCATGGAGGCTGTCCGGCGGCGGCACCAGCCTGGCAGAAGGCTCTCACCACAGGCCGGAGAGTAGCAAACACCACTCCAACACCAACGCCACAATATAGGAACTTCAACGCAAAAAGCTTGTCCTACACTAAGCAACAAAACCACGTCTTAGACCAACGCCGGTCACCTCCAAAAAACAATAACTTCAAAAGACAACTCTTGATTGCCTAAAAGAGTTTGACAGGTGGGTGGCGACCACTCTTGATTGTTTGAAGTTGGCAGGTAGATGTCGAGACTCAGAGAACCCTGAAAAAAGTTATTATTTTGGACTCACCAACGATGACGTACATAGCGTCCCTGTCGAATAATCTAAAACCGCGGCGAGCACCAAAGAAATACCAACTAGGACCTCCAAGCCATTTTTCCTAAAGCAATGCTCTCAACAGAGAAATGATGTTGAGGACACCAATCCGAAGGTGTGCTTAGACTTTTGCCTAGTGACATCTAATCAAGTTATTTATTTGGATAGGCGACGGAATAAGCACAAGTACAACATCTCGATCTCTGCAAACCAGAAAAACAGTCCAATAGTAAATGGACTACCACCATGCTCCAAATCACGGATCCAAGGAAGATTTCGACCATGGATTAGTGCCGAAGAGGAGTGCATTGAGTGAGCTCGTGAGAAACATGTCGTCACTACTATGCACCTACCAGAGACGATCAAGGTCAAGAGGCGAACAAACGAGAGACAGAGCCAACATGAAACCCAGGTGGATAGCGAGGCCCAACAACGTCACAAGGCCCGGCCCAGCCCAGAGATTAAGCGCTCCAACAATACAAGAAGGTGCGACTGGCATGTGGAGGGGGCAATCAAGAATAGTGTACCAAGAATCAGTCTATCCTTCTCCTACTTTTCTTCCTCCTCAAGTTGTCGCGTCAGCATTTCTTCCCCAATTCCGGCGTGACGCCGCGAACGCTGTATCGATTATGGTGTATAATCGAGTGAGGGTCGTGACATCAGATATCAGAGACATCTCAATCCACAACATCCTTCGAATCAGCCGGGTAAATCCCTGCGTGAGGCCGAATTGGGGGAAAATTTTCCCCGATCCATCAGTTCGAGCAACGGGTCGGTAGATTTCGGGGCGCAGGATCTGAGCGGAGGCGTCCAGGGTGATCATGAAGAAGGTGGTGGAGGAGATTGCGCAGACGTGCAAGAAGAGTGAGGTGGCGGCCGCATCCATCCAGTTGCCGCTCACCACAGCCCAGAACCTAGGAGCCTGGATTCTGATAGTGGATTCGACCATGGAGGTACTTCACATCTCCATCGAGGTGGTGGCGGTGGGGGGGGGGTCACGTCACGACGCTGGAATCCGGTACCTCGCTGATGACTCCACAACAGCCTCATGGGCAGCGACCCACGAGCAACAACAATGCTGAAGCACACCAGGGTGATGCGATTTGGGCACCCTTGGCCCCAGCGCCCGCCCTGGTTAGGGGTAAGAAAAACTTTCCCCAAACTCCGGTTCGATTCGAGTTGGGGGTTTAGTCTGGCATGGAGGAGAGTGAGAGATCCAGTAGCAGGAGTCGGTTTGGATAGTCTCACATGCCAAAGATAGATTTCCTCGTTTTCATGGGGGAAATGCTCGATGGTGGAAAGGAGTGTGTGACAAATATTTTTCCATGTATCATGTGCCTAGAGACACTTGGGCAACGTTTGCCACCATGCATTTCACAGGCAATGCAATTCTGTGGTTGCAAACTTATGAGGCAGACACTAGTGTAGAAACGGGATATAGTGTCAGTTCATGAGGCCCTTTAGTACCGGTTCTGGAACCGAAACTAAAGGGCGGGGACTAAAGGTTCTCCCCTTTAGTCCCAGTTCAACACGAACCGGGGCCAAAGGGCCACCACGTGGCACGAGCCCGCGCCGGGGGCTGGGAGACCTTTAGTCCCGGTTGGTAACACCAATCGGGAGTAAAAGGTTTAGGGGTTTTGGTTTTATGATTTATTTTTCCTTTAATTTTGTGTTTCCATTTAATTTTTTCATTTGCTGGTATTTTACGATACCACATATTGTACACGTTATGCATATATATAAATAGAATTTCTCATAGAACCTATATATATATATGACAAATGTTTCCTACAAGCAGTGGTAGTTACCACCACTTGCATTTTGTATGTTGTATATAGTATCTGTCGAAACTGAGCGTATGTATATGTAGTATTGTCGGTGTCAAAACCGGCGGATCTCGGGTAGGGGGTCCTGAGCCGTGCGTCTAAGGCGGATGGTAACAGGAGGCAGGGGACACGATATTTACCCAGGTTCGGGCCCTCTTGATGGAGGTAATACCCTACGTCCTGCTTGATTGATCTTGATGATATGAGTATTACAAGAGTTGATCTACCACGAGATCGTAGAGGCTAAACCCTAGAAGCTAGCCTATGGTATGACTGTATGTTGTCCTACGGACTAAATCTTCCGCTTTATATAGACACCGGAGGGGGATAGGGTTACACAAAGTCGGTTACAAGGGAGGAGATCTACACATCCGTATCGCCAAGCTTGCCTTCCACGCCAAGAAGAGTCGGTTACAAGGGAGGAGATCTACGGGACGAAGTCTTCAATCTTGTATCTTCATAGTCCTACAGTCCGGCCAAAGGATATAGTCCAGCTGTCCGGAGACCCCCTAATCCAGGACTCCCTCAGTAGCCACTGAACCAGGCTTCAATGACGATGAGTCCGACGCGCAGATTTGTCTTCGGCATTGCAAGGCGGGTTCTTCCTCCGAATACTCCATGGAAGATTTTGGACACAAGGACAGTGTCCGGCTCTGCAAAACAAGTTTCACATACCACCGTAGAGAGAATAATATTTCCACAAATATAATCTGCTGACACGCTTGACAGCATGACATCATACTGCGGCCTAGTCATTATTCGAACCGTTTTTCTCAACCAGCACTGCACATATCGAGGCGGTTTTCTTGACACATCTTGTCAAAGCAGAGATCGTGTCCCCTTATCACGTGATTCTCATCAATACAGGTATGGGTAACCCAACCGTGCCATCAATTACGGCGTTTGGGGAATAAGCGATTTTACCAGGTATGTGGGGAGGCGTATTGCCTCTTACGCCCTTATAAAGGGACAAAGATTCACCCTTTTTACCCACGCCTTCTCCCTCCTTGCTTATCCATTCTCATGCACTCGAGCTCCAGCGCCCAAGTTCGCGTCTTTCTTCTCAAACCACTCCAAGCATGTCCGGAGCGGGAGGCAAGTGGATGGTCTCCTCCGTCATGGAGGAGCACGTCGCAAAGCTACGTGAAGCCAGATATCTTGCCGCGGACATCGCGCACCGGCTACCAGATGCGGGGCAGATCGTCCCTACGCCCGCAGCCCATGAGAGGGTAGTTTTCCTTACCCACTTTGTCCGCGGACTGGGATTTCCCCTTCACCCGTTTGTCTACGGGCTCATGTTCTACTACGGGCTGGATTTTTCATGATCTGGCCCCCAATTTCATCCTCAACATCTCGGTGTTTATCGTCGTGTGCGAGGCCTTCCTCCACATCAGGACCCACTTCGGCCTGTGGCTGAAGACCTTCAATGTTAAACCGAAGGTGGTGGTCGGCCAGCAAGCGGAGTGCGGAGGCGCCATTGTGGGCAAAATACCTAACGTCACCTGGCTCGAAGGCTCCTACGTGGAGACCATAAAGGGGTGGCAATCGGGGTGGTTCTACATCAACGAGTCGCGTGACACCAACTAGGTGGAGGCCCCCAAATTTCGATCCGGAATCCCCACGCGGCTCACCTCCTGGAAAGAGAAGGGCATGTCCTGGGGTTCCCCAGTAGAGCTGACCGGACTCCAGACCTACATCAAGAACATGATGAGCAAGAAAATCAAGCTTGTCAACGTGGTCCAGGTCATGCTCTTTCGCCGGATTCTCCTGTGTCAACGACGGGTATTCAATTTGTGGGAGTTCGACCCGGCCGAGCACCAGACGTTGCGAGAGCTCTTCGACACGACTCACAAGGAAGTCTAGAAGGTGCTGTTCAAGGGTGCTGAGGTACCTCCTCCCCTTAGCGAGGACCGCGGACTCAGCGCAAAGCGCCACGCCAATCCGGTAAGTTTTTGTATCTCATAGGATATTTATTTGCCCCAATTTTAATCATGTGCGGGATCTATGCTTCCATGCCATTAACAGGACCGGGTGGAGACAGCGGAGCGGATCAATTGCCCAGCCCCCCTGCTTGAAGATCCTGCAGATGCTCTCCTAACGGAGATGCTGGTTCCGGCGCCTTACGAGGTGCCGGTGAAGAAGGCCACATGGACCCGAGAGGGTCTCCAGCGCAAGGTTATATCGGACTCATCGTCCGATAACTCCGACGCGCCCTCCTCCCACGAAAACAAGGAGGAGGAAGAGGAAAGTTCTCCCCCTTAGCTAGGGGAGACAAGAAAAGGAAGGCAGACCCAACCGGGGAGGCCGAAGGGTCCAAGAAGGGAAGGACCCTCCTTCCGGACTGCTCCACGACGGCCGCCTACAGCGGCGACGAGTGGTTACCCAGGGATAAGCCCCTGGCGAAGTCGTAAGTATCCGGATACCATAGTAATTCATGGTATGTTTTATTGCACTGCTTCTTCTTACGCCGAATATGATTATGCAGTCCGTCCTGAGCCCGTCTTGACGTATCTTTGTCGGACGGTTCTTTGGACTCGTCGGATATGAATAGTGATTCACTTCCGACCGCCTCCACCCCTTGCCCTACGGACAACGTCGAGGTGTTGTCTAAAAAGGCACCAAGCTGAGGGGAGGTGGTCCTGGGGGCGCCTCGAGGCGACCTTCCGGACCCTGGGCGCAAAGGGAGCAAGACTCCCACGGGCTCCAAGTTCGGCCCTCAGCCGAACACTGCGCCGGAACCTTCGGTGGTTCCGGACTCCGGAAGGCGATCCCCCATTAAAAGGGGCAAGCGGCCCGTGCCGGTGGCCTCTGTCCATCCAGAGACACCGGATAACTTGCTGGAAGCGCTTCGCGGCGCTTCCATCGACGAAGAGCACCGCACTATCATGAGTGCGGTGGTCGAGAAAGTTCAGTCCGCCAAAAACGGACTGACCGAAGCTTGCGCCAGCCTCCTAACATGCTTTGAGCTAAGCAATCAAAATATAGGAAAATATTATCGCATAGACAGTAGCCCCTGATGCTCTGTTTGGCGTTCGCGAAGAAAGGCCGAATAGAGGATCAAATAATGACTCAGGATTCTAATCAGAATATGTCTATGTGCATATGCAGGCTTCACTGCTGGCCGCTGCCGCACGTACTATGGAGGTCGCTGCACTGAAGCAGGACCTTGAGCGGTCCGAAGACGAGCTCGGCCTTACCAAGAGGCAGATCGAGGAGAGCAAAGGTAGCAATACCTTGTCTATATATTAAAAAGAAATTCGGTTGTAAGTAATAGGATCATTATGAATTTGTCAGGGGCCACAACCGAGGTGGCGACCCTGAAGAAGGCGTTGTCCGAGGCCGAAGACAAAGCGGCCAAGGAGCGCATTGAGCGGGAAAAGCAAGAAGCCCGGGTAGGCGAGGTGTAGCAAGAGCTCGAGGCTCTCGCCAAAAAACACGAGTCCTTGGAGTTGGACTCTAAGACGCGAGAGTCCGAGCTTGCGAAGGCGCTCGAAAGCGCACGGAGCGCCAAGGATGAAGCCCACAAGGTCGTCCAGGAGATGGATGTGGTGAAGAAGATAGTAGCGGGTAAGGCATTCATTATGCAAAGAAAGCATGTGAAGGAAACTTTCCTTTTAATTACCCGAGTTCGGAGCTCTCTAGGAGCGTTCACAGATCTTCCCCACAGTGTACTAGATGCCGTGGAGTTTTACCGAGCTGAGGAGGGGAGCTCAACGGAAAAGTTGTTCTGTGTCAGTATACTAGGACCGAACACCCAATGCCCTTGAGAGACCAGCTGAAGCAACTGGTCGAGCTTCACAAGGCGGTCGAACAGGCCATGAAGGGTCTTATAGTCCGGATGTGGCCTGGCGATCCCCTGCCTAGCAGCTACTTTGGTTTGGTGAGGCGGCTCGTAGATGCCTGCCCACGGCTTGAAGTTATAAAGCAGCCCGTCTACATCGAGGGTGTGCATAGGGCTTTTGCCCGGGCAAAGGTGCACTGGGCGAAGCTGGACGCCATAAAGCTGGTGAAGGAGGGGCCGCCGGAGGGCAAGGAGCACCGCTGCCCCGAAATGTATTATGACAGTGTCCTGAAGGGTTCCCGCCTTGTGGCGGAGGAATGTGCCAGAGATGTAATTCTTGAATGAACATGCTCATGTGATCCTGTAATATGAAACGAGTTCATTTGCGCTATGCAACGCTTTTTAAATTTAAAATATTACCTTCTGCGCGGCTGTTTATAAAATTTGAGAGTTGGCTAGTCGTCGTCTTCTGCCCCCATGTAACTAGTACTGGGGTGTTCGGGATAAACCTGAGCATTCTTTATCCCAATTTTGGGTCCTTCGAGGGAGGTGTTCAGCACAACGAACCAGGCAATTAGACTATAAGGCTTTATCACTCTCACTTAGCCATAGAAGTCTAAAATTTTAAATTTTGGCGAAGCCCCTAGTATTCGGAAGGCCGAATTGGGGGCGCTATATACGCCTAAGTCGGACAAGGCCGACTCCTTGCCCGAAGCGGAAAAAGTCTTTAAGGACTTGAGACCTCTCGAACAGCGACCAGCTCTCGCCTTATCATGACAGTCACTTTTCGGCTTTCTCTACTGAGGTGCTCGTCCGAAAGAACCGGGACACAATCGTAGTAGTTCTCCCAGTGCTACCTTAGCCGATATAGTGGAACGTAAGGTACCAAAACATGGGAGCCGGGCAAACCCAACTATTGACCCAAGACATGATTCGGAGTTGATGCATATAATGCTATAAGTTTGGGATGCCACACTGTCAAAAGTGTTCGGACTTCTCACACCGTATTATGGGGTAAACGAAAGCCCATGGCATACTGGCCGTACCAGAATGTACGGGTGCAAGTTGTCGTAAATGAACATATAAGAAAAAAAGGGATGAATAATGCACTAATAATCTAATGCTATGCATTTTTTAAATAATACGTCGAAGCGTACTGATACAAGTAGTGCAATAAGTAGAAAATAGGACTATTTGACATGTCCTATCCAAGGGCAAGCTGCGTATGGATAGTAGAAAGCGGGTATATCGATTATTATTAGAGACCACCTGGGGATTCCCTTGTACATCTTAGCTTCTTGCCTCCTTGGTTGTTCCTTCCCGTAATGTGTCCAGCAATCGTACTGCCGGAAAGGGCTTCCAGAGAGCTAGGTCCTGAAAGAGAAAAAAATGATAAAGGTATGCAGCCCCTAGGGCGGTTAAGCCGCATTGCGAGACGTGCCCTGATCGTGCCCCCGCCTATGCCCATGGTATTTTCAGTGCGTAATTATGTACGCACGGCACGGATTTTGTCGCTTGACTAGGACTGGGACGAGGGCCGAATTGCTAGGCGAGCTCTGAATGTGCCAGGTGATCCTGTTGCAGTTTACTCCGGACTCGCTTGACGGTGTCCGGGGGCTGTATCGCTGAATTGGCGGTTTGCCTTAAAAAGCTGCTTTGTGCTTCTTCTGCGAGAGCCGCATTGTGCTCTTCCGTGCGGAGCGAGCGTTCTGTGTTTCAATTGACTGTTATGACCCCCTAGGTCCTGGCATCTTGAGCTTGAGGTGTGCGTAATGCGGTACCGCATTGAATTTTGCAAATGCAATTCGCCCGAGCAGTGCGTGATAGCCACTGCGGAACCGGGCGATATCGAAGATTAACTCCTCGCTTCGGAAGTTGTCCGGAGATCCGAAGACCACTTCCAGTGTGATTGAGTCCGTGCAATGGGCCTCTACACCTGGGATGATGCCCTTAAAGGTGGTTTTGGTGGGTTTGATCCTCGAGGGATCTATACCCATTTTGCGCATTGTATCCTGATAGAGCAGGTTCAGGCTGTTGCCGCTGTCCATAAGGACTCGAGTGAGGTGAAATCCGTTGATGATGGGGTCTAGGACCAGTGCGGCGGATCCGCCATGACGGATACTAGTGGGGTGGTCCCTGCGATCGAAGGTGATCGGACAAACGGACCATGGGTTGAACTTTGGGGCGACGGGCTCCATCGCATAGACGTCCCTTAGTGCACGCTTCCGTTCCCTCTTGGGAATGTGGGTTGCGTATATCATGTTCACTATCTTCAGTTGTGGGGGGAACCTCTTTCTGTCCTCCCATGTTCGGCGGCCGGGGCTCCTCCTCGTCATCACTATGCAGCCCCTTGTCCTTGTTTTCGACATTTATCTTGACGGCCTGCTTGGACACCCAACATTCTCTGCTGGTGTGATTGGCTGGCTTATCGTGGGTGCCGTGGATTTGACACGAGCGATCAAGTATGCGATCCAAACTAGACGGGCCCGGAGTACTTCTTTTGAATGGTTTTTCCGCTGACCGGATCTAGAGCCTCTGAATCCGGCATTGACTGCCGTATCATCGGTGTTATCGCCGATGTTGCGGCGCTTTTGTCTATTACGACGTGGATTGCCGTTGGCATCTTTGGTATCTAAAGTGCCCGGATTCCTTGATGTGTTGTTGCTGCGAGCCAGCCAGCTATCCTTGCCCGCGCAAAAGCGGGTCATGAGTGTCGTGAGGGCTGCCATAGACTTCGGCTTCTCCTGGCCGAGGTGCCGGGCAAGCCACTCGTCACGGATGTTATGCTTGAATGCCGCTAAGGCCTCTGCATCCGGACAGTCGACAATTTGGTTTTTCTTAGTTAGGAACCGTGTCCAGAATTGCCTGGACGATTCCCCTGGCTGCTGAGTTATATGGCTCAAGTCATCAACATCCGGTGGTCGCACATAAGTGCCCTGGAAATTGTTAAGGAATGCGTCTTCCAAATCCTCCCAACTACCGACGGAGTCTGCTGCCAAGCTATTCAGCCAATGCCAAGCTGGTCCTTTGAGTTTTAGTGGGAGGTACTTGATGGCATGTAGATCATCACCGCGATCCATGTGGATGTGAAGGAGGAAATCCTCAATCCATAGAGCGGGATCTGTTGTACCATCATACGATTCGACATTTACGGGTTTAAAACCCTCCGGGAATTCATGATCCATAACTTCATCAGTGAAGCATAGGGGGTGTGTGGCACCTCAGTGCCGGGCTATATCACGACACAGTTCATATGAGTCTTGTCTATTGTATTTGGCCCGGACGGATTTACTTTTAGTGTATCCGGTGCGATGGTCATCGTCCCGCATTGGCGCGCGCCCCCGTGACCCGTATATTGACCTTGCATGTTTTGCCCTGTTGTCCAATATGTCTTGCAGGTCCCGTGAGTTTCCCCGGGCCTTGGTATTTTTGATTGAGTGGCGGCGGGGTGCAGGCTGAACTTCAGGCTGAAACGCCTCTCTGGCTCAGCCACGCAGTGGCCGGTCAGCCGCATCGTACACTGGTGATGGAGGTTTCAATGCTTCCTCCTCGAGGTGAGGTAGCAACCTGCGCTTTGGGTAACTCTTGGAGGGGAGCTCGAGTTCGTATTCCCCGGCCGCAAGGACTTCGGTCCATCTGTCTACTAGCAAGTCTTGATCAGCTTGAAGCTGTTGTTGCTTTTTCTTCAGGATATTTGTTGTGGCCATAAGCCGGCGCTTGAAGCGCTCCTGCTCGACAGGATCCTCAGGCACGCTAAATTCTTCGCCGCCGAGGCTCACCTCATCTTCGGAGAGAGGCATGTAATTGTCCTCCTCCGATTCTCCATCTGCTGCCTGCTCTAGAGGGCTAGCTTGTTCACCCTCCCGCTCTACATCATGCTGGAGGGGATTGTGGTTGTCTTCGGCACTATCTGGAGTGTTATTGTCTCTTGTGCCGGTATCACTACTTTTGCTATGGCGGGACTTAGAGCGGTGCCACTGACGTCGGCGCATGGGTTGCTTCTTGGAGGGGTCATCCTCCGCTGTCTCGTCGCCATTGCCTTCTTTGGGGGTGTCCACCATGTATATATCATATGATGAGGTGGCGGTCGAGCGCCCTGTGGGCGGTGGTTCCTGTTCGTCTCCTGCATCGTCGTCCATATCGTCGATGTCTTCGGAGTCGAAGTCGAGCATGTCGGTTAAATCGTCGACAGTGGCTACTAAATGAGTGGTGGGTGGGCAGCGAATTTCTTCGTCGTCCGCATCCCATTCTAGCCGGACATAGTTCGGCCAAGGTTCTCCTGACAAGGAGAGAGACCTTAATGAATTTAGCACATCGCCGAAAGGCAAGTGCTGAAAGATATCCGCGGAGGTGAACTCCATGATCGGCGCCCAATCGGATTCGATTGCACGGATGTAGGCGGCTCGGAGTCCATGGCTGGAGACGAATCCAGTGGTTCGGCAACACGGCTCTCGTAAGGGATGAAGTCAGTATACGGCTCCATCCCCACTGAGAGTGTGACCTCCATGGAGGGGTCTATCCCTTCGTCCTCGGATGGCGCAATTTGCTCTGGATTGAAGGCCGGAGTAGTTGCAGATGCAATCTCCCGAATACTGTCCGACGGCAGAGTTACGTCATGCTCGTCGTGATTGTGCGGTGCACCTGACATGGGCTCGAATCCGTCGAAGATCAAGTCTCCGCGGATGTCGGGAGTGTAGTTTAAGTTTCCGAACCTGACCTGATGGCCAGGGGCGTAGCTCTCGATCTGCTCCAGATGGCCAAGCGAATTGGCCCGCAATGCGAAGCCGCCGAATACGAAGATCTGCCCGGGGAGGAAAACCTCATCCTGGACCACATCGTTACCGATGATCGAAGGGGCCATCGAGCCTTACAGTGACGGCACAGTGGAACTCTCAATGAAAGCACCAATGTCGGTGTCAAAACCTGCGGAGCTCAGGTAGTGGGTCCCAAACTGTGCGTCTAAGGCGAATGGTAACAGAAGGCAGGGGACACGATATTTACCCAGGTTTAGGCCCTCTTGATGGAGGTAATAACCTACATCCTGCTTGGTTGATCTTGATGATATGAGTATTACAAGAGTTGATCTACCACGAGATCGTAGAGGCTAAACCCTAGAAGCTAGCCTATGGTATGATTGTATGTTGTCCTACGGACTAAAGCCTCCGGTTTATATAGACACCGGAGGAGGATATGTTTACATAGAGTCGGTTACAAGGGAGGAGATCTACACATCCATATCGCCAAGCTTGCCTTCCACGCCAAGGAGAGTCTCATCCAGACACGGGGCGAAGTCTTCAATCTTGTATCTTCATAGTCCAACAGTCCGGCCAAAGGATATAGTTCGGCTGTCCGGAGACTCCCTAATCCAGGACTCCCTCAAGTATGTAGTATATAAGAATGTTTAGGTGGTATATATACTAATTTTTAGGCAGTATGTATCATATTTTGAGTATGTTCTTTTTTATATACAAATATGTATGTATTTCACAAATATAACAAAAATATGTGCTCATATGCAATTTTTCCATGTAACTTGCTTTGAAATATCTTAGATGTAATATATGAACATATTTAAAATAATAAAATAATATATATAGTACCACATGGTAGTATATGAGATATGTCGGGTAACTACCACCGGGTGGTAGGATGTATTTTTTCTATATGACAAATTTTATGTACCACTAGTGATAGTTACCACCACTTGAGTTTTGTATGTTGTATGTAGTATTTATCAAATCCGAGAGTATGTACGCGTAATATGTAGTATATGAGAATATTTAGGTAGTATATATACTACTTTATAAGTAGTATGCATCGTATTTTGTGCATGCTCTTTTTTACGTACAAATGTATACATATTTCACAAATATAATAAAACTATGGGCCAACTTGCAATTTTTCCATATAACTCATTTTTAAATATGTAATATATAATATATGAACATATTTACAATTATAGAGTAGTATATATAATATCACATGGTAGTATATGAGGTACATGGGGTAACTACCTCTAGGATATATATATATCATCGAATGTCTCGCGCGACCATTCACACATACACACACACACACACACACACACACACACACACATATATATATATATATATATATATAATTGGTATGTATAATTTCTCCTACAATTTGCAGATCATTACATGGAGGCATTATTGCGGTAGCAGGTAATGGTATTATCCTTTGGGATCTGTGACCTGGTCGAGCAAAAACCCCGTTATTTCCTCTTGAATTGCTAGTACGCGATCCTGTGTAGGAGCCGACCCCGCATCTCCTTCATCTTTAAAGAAGAGATCAAAATATGCATTTATTATTAGTTGTGTGTACATATGTTAGATAATGATGTAAAAATTATGAATAGTGTTATGGCAAACATACCCATTGATCTCTATCAGTTCTGCTCCTTCCGGACGCCATCATGCGAATGTTCTCGCAAACGTAGTATGCACATAAATCAGTCCCCAGCGCATGCTTCAGGGCCTTTACAAGAATAGAAATCAATCAGATAATAACTAATCAATCATGATAACTAATGGTATTGAAACTAGAATTAAAGAGATAGTAGCTAGCTAGTAGTAGCTACTTAATTAATTATCTTGGGTTGGATCCATTTCAGCTCATTTTTTCATGGGCCTTTAACCTATTTGATGAACTTTCCCCAAGCCCTGCCCGCCGAAAAAGAAAATGAATAAAGGAGTTATTAATTAGTTGTTATCAGAAAATGACGAACTAAAGAGGCCGACATATAGTTCAATAATGATTGAAATTACCTGTTGACCATCCCCTTCACGATTTCGTACTCAGTAACTGGTTTAAGTAGTGAGTCCAGTACTTCAACTTTTCCATCATCAACTTTAATGATTAACAAGATTCAGTGAAAACTGCATGCACACACGTTTGCATGTATAAATTAAACGGGCATGTGCGTAACTCATCAACTATCCTAAACCGTATACACTTATTAACATCTAGCTAGTAATCAAAAACAAAATTTGTAGTACAAGACAGTGTGACTCACCCAAAGTTGTAAGGATAGTATGTCTGGACAGGTATTTAGGTGCTTCAAGAACTTTAGCAAGCTATTCTCTATGTCTGTTCGATCCCATTCACGCGTCCATGTCTCTTGATTAATGGTATTTGAGTCAATGAACCCAATGCCATAACGTCCAGTTGTTTTCATTTCATAGATCTTCATTCTCCATAATACCACATAAAAGAATATAGTGAGGATAATTACAGGTAATGATCAACGAGCAGTACAACTAGCTGGAGACTTAATGAAATTACAAAAAGAAATCACTTACAGACAATAGCAACCGATGATAGATTTGTCGAGTGCGTCTTGATTGAATAACTGAAACATTTCTGTAAGCTCAACATACAGAGCATTTTCATGGTTGTAATGCTCTGGCTTGACTCTCACCATGAGGGACTCTCGATTGGTAGTCTTGGCAATTTTCATGTACCATTCATGCAATTCATACATTCTCATTGAGAGCTTCTTGACCTCCTCGGGCTTGACCATAGGTTCGCCACGGACATATTTCCGTTTTAGTTCCTCCTCTTTAAATGTTTCCATGGGCTCGATCTCTAGGAGTTGTTCTATAGTGCATCCGATCTCTGCAGCCTGCCTTCTATGATCATCGGTTATTACTAGCTGATCGACGCTGGTACTCTCATGTGTTGGTACAATGAGCGGGGGGGGGGGGGGGGGGTCGATTGCACCGCCTGTTTTCCAGCTGGGGAACAGTTTTCCCGCTTTTTTGGCAGCTGCTTGGCTCGAGCTCGACTCCTTTTTTTGTGCTTGATATGCCTTCTTGATTTGGCGCTCATAGTCCGAGTCAATAGGCTTGGGAGCTGGTGGTTGAGCCATACGAATGAAGTGGTCAACGACATGCTTAGGCACTTTCTCCTTTAGCGGCGGTGGCGGTTTTAGTCCAAAATGGGCCCTCACTTGGGCTTGCACTTCGGCTTCGTTTTCCTCCAGAGTCAGGAAGGCCTCTTCGGAAGAGGCTTGAGGCTTGTACCAAATTGGTATCTCTTGCCTCCTGTACTTGTACCGCTAGTCGCCGAAGGTGCGGTGATGTCGCTTGAAGCTACGTCGGTATTTCCCCAAAGAGGAAGGGATGATGTAGCACAACGGCAGTAGGTATTTCCCTCAGATATGAAACCAAGGTTATCGAACCAGTAGGAGAACCAAGCAACACAACGTAAACAACCACTGCACACAAATAACAACACCTCGCAACCCGGCGTGTTAAAGGGGTTGTCAATCCCTTTCGGGTAACGGCACCAGAAACGGTGCATGGATGGGAGAAAGTTGTAAATATTGATAGATCGAACGCCAAATAAAATAAATTGTAGCAAAGTATTTTTTTGGTTTTTGATTTAATAGATCTGAAAATAAAAGCAAATAAAAAGTAGATCGCAAAGGCAAATATATGAGAAAGAAGACCCGGGGGCCGTAGGTTTCACTAGTGGCTTCTCTCGAGAAAAATAGCAAAGCGGCGGGTGAACAAATTATTGTTGGGAAATTGTTAGAACATCAAATAATTATGACGATATCCAGGCAATGATCATTACATATGCATCACGTCCAAGATGAGTAGACCGACTCCTGCCTGCATCTACTACTATTACTCCACACATCGACCGCTATCCAGCATGCATCTAGTGTATTAAGTTCATGGAAAAATAGAGTAATGCAATAAGAACGATGACATGATGTAGACGAGATCCGTTTATCTATGGCGGTAGATATAGATCTCATCTTTTTATCCTTAGTAGCAACGATAGATACGTGTCGGTTCCCTTCCTGTCACCGGGATCAAGCATCGTAAGGTCGAACCGACTACCGGGCACCTCTTCGCATTGCAAGATAAATATATCACGTTGGCCAGACAAAACCCAAATATCAGAGAAGAAATACGAGGCTATAAGAGATCATGCATAAAAGAGATCAAAGAAACTCAAATACTTTCATGGATATAAAAAGATAGATCTGATCATAAACTCAAAGTTCATTGATCCCAACAAACACACCGCAAAAGAGTTACATCATATGGATCTCCAAGAAACCATTGTATTGAGAATCAAGAGAGAGAGAGAGATGAAGCCATCTAGCCACTAACTACGGACCCGAAGGTCTACAAAGAACTACTCACGCATCATCAGAGAGGCACCAATGGAAGTGGTGAACCCCTCCGTGATGGTTTCTAGATTGGATCTGGTGGTTCTGGACTCTACGGCGGCTGTATGAATATTTCGTCGACTCCCCTAGGGTTTTGGGAATATTGGGGTATTTATAGAGCAAAGAGGCGGTCCGGGGGGCACCCGAGGTGGGCACAACCCACCAGGGTGCGCCTGGGCCTCCTGGCATGCCCTGCTGGGTTGTCCCCTCCTCGGGACTCCCCCGGGTGAACCAGGGCCCAATATCTTCCATATGGTCCATAAAAAATCTCCGTAAATTTTCGTGGCATTTGGACTCCGTTTGATATTGATTTTCTGCATCGTAAAAAACATGGAAAAACAGCAACTGGCACTTGGCACTATGTCAATAGGTTAGTACCAAAAATGATATAAAATGACTATAAAATGATTACAAAACATCCAAGATTGATAATGAAATAGCATGGAATAAAATTATAGATACGTTGGAGACGTATCAACATCCCCAAGCTTCACTCCTACTCGTCCTCGAGTAGGTAAGTGATAAAAACAGAATTTTTGATGTGGAGTGTTGTTCATCATGTCATATCATATTATTTTATTTGTAGCATGGACATTTGGACTTTTATGTGATTCAAAGAAATAGTCTAGTTTTGAAATAATAATTTAGATACTCAAGCATATCAACAAGCAACCATGTCTTTCAAAATATCAATGCTAAAATAAGTTATCCCTAGCCCGTCATGCTCAAACATTGATCCATTCATGAAACATACCCGAATATTAACTACACCCAATACTTAAGCATGCTCATATTGCCTCCTAGTTGGTGCTTTTATAAGAGAAGATGGAGGCTCAAAATAAAAATTGCATAAAGTAAAAGATAGGCCCTTCATAGAGGAAGTAGGGATTTGTAGAGGTGCCAGAGCTCAAAGCAAAAAAATTGAGATAAAAACATTTTGGGAGGTGTATCCATCCCGCCAACGAAAACGACTTAGAGTTCCCAATACTTTCCATGCATAGATATATCATAGGCGGTTCCGAAACAGAAAATAAATTTTATTCCTTTTTCCACCATAACTTTCACTTTCCATGGCTAACTGTATCCACGGGTGCCCTCCATACCAACACTTTCCAAGGAATTTATTATTTGACAACATAAAGTAAATTCATTTATTTTTGCATTTCAGGACTGGGCATCCCTAATACCTTTGCCTTACCCTCGTGCAATGGCAAGTGAATAAACACTCATCTTGAGAATAACACATCTAGCATGGAAAATATTAGCCACCCCTCACCGCTCCACGAGCGAAACAAACACACAAAAGAGAAGTTTATTTCGAAAATTAGAGATGGCACATGCAAATTTGCTTAGAACGGCAAAAGAATACCGCATATAGGTAGATATAGTGGACTCATGTGGCAAAACTGGTTTAAAGGATTTTGGATGCACAAGTAGAGGTCATACTTAGTGCAAAATGAAGGCTAGCAAAATATTGGGAAGCGACCAACCAAGAAATGAATAATCTCATAAGCAAGCATTAAGCATAATTAACACCGAATAATGCACCACAAGTAGGATATAATTTCATTGCATGATTGTTGACTTTCGTGCATGCATAGGGAATCACAAACCTTAACACCAATATTCCTACTAAAGCATAATTACTCATCAAGATGACTCACATATCACATCATCATATCTCAAAACTATTACTAAGAATCAAGTTTATTTTGTCCAATGATCTTCATGACATTTTTATTTATCCTTCTTGGATATCTATCACTTTGGACTAATTTTCATGTGTTCCTTTTCATAAGCTGAAACAAATATAAGTGAAGATCATGAGCATAACAAATTTTATTTCTCTCAAAATAATTTAAGTGAAGCAAGAGAGAATTTCTTCAAAATTTTACTAACTCTCAAATAAATCTAAGTGAAGCAAGAGAGCATTTCTTCAAAAATAACAAGCACAGCATGCTCAAAAAGATATAAGTGAAGCACTAGAGCAAGTCCATTGCTCATAAAAATTTAAGTGAAGCATAGAGAGCAATTCTAACAAGTCATGACATAATTTTGGCTCTCTCAAATAGGTGTGTCCAGCAAGGATTGATGACTTAAAACACAAAATAAAACAAGAAAAGACACATATCATACAAGACGCTCCAAGCAAAACACATATCATGTGACGAATAAAAATATAGTTTCAAGTAAAATACCGATGATCGTTGGAAGAAAGCGGGGATGCCACTCGGGGCCATTCCCAAGCTTAGTTGGTTGCTCATTCTTGGATAATAGCTTGGGATGCTGGGGCATCCCCAAGATTAGGCTCTTCCATCCTTCCTCCATCCATCGTAAGATAACCCAAAACTTGAAAACTTCAATCACACAAAACTCAACAAAACCTTCGTGAGATCCGTTAGTATAAGAATAATAAATCACTACTATAAGTGCTGTATAAAACCAATTCATATTTTGTTTTTGTATTATATCTACTGTATTCCAACTTTTATATGGAAAAAACTCATCAAAGAAAACCATAGAGCCATCAAAATAAGCACATAACACAAAGAAAACAGAATCTGTCAAAACAGAACAGTTTGTAGTAATCTGACTATTTCGAATACTTCAGTAACTCAAAAAACTCTGAAAAGTTAGGAAGACCTGAGAAATTTGTATATTGATCTACCGCAATTTAAATGGGTATTTTATCGCTCTCTGATAAAAATGAAATTAAATGAGCGTAAAAGTTTCTGTTCTTTTAGCATGATCAAATAACTATTGCCCAAGAAGATCCTAAAGGCTTTACTTGGCACAAACACTAATTAAAACACAGAAACACAATCATAACAGTAGCATAATTGTGCTAACACAAGAATAGAAAGCAAAAAGCAAAAATAAATTTTATTCATTGGGTTGCCTCCCAACAAGCGCTATAGTTTTACGCCCTTAGCTAGGCATAAAGTAAGGATCTAAGTTTTGTCATCTTTGGTTCGAGATCCATAAGATGCACTCAAGATTGATTCATAAGGTGGCTTAATTCTAGTTCCAGGAAATTGTTCCATACCTTTCCTCAAAGGAAACTGGAACTTAATATTGTCTTCTTTCATACCAATCACGGCACCATTAGTGCGTAAAAATGGTCTACCAAGAATAATTGGACAAGAAGGATTGCAATCAATATCAAGAACAATAAAATCTATGGGCACATAATTTCTATTTGCAAGAATAATAACATCATTAATTCTTTCCATAGGATTTTTAATAGTAGAATACGCCAAGTGCAAATTCAAAGAACACTCTTCAAGATTAGTAAGACCAAGCTCATCACATAAAGATTTCTGAATAGTAGAAACACTAGCACCCAAGTCACACAAAGAAAAGCACTCATAATTTTTAATCTTGACTTTGATAGTAGGTTCCCATTCATCATGCAATTTTCTAGGAATTGAAACTTCTAATTCCATTTTTTCTTCAAGAGCTTTCATAATAGCATCAACAATATGTTTAGTAAAAGTTTTGTTTTGTTCATAAGCATGGGGTGAATTTATCATGGATTGCAACAAAGAAATACAATCAATCAAAGAGGAATTATCATAATTAAAGTCTTTGTAATCCAAAAGAGTGGGTACATCACTAGCTAAAGTTTTGACCTCTCCAAACCCACTTTCATCAATTTTCTCAACAAGATTTTCACCCTCCGAAATATTGGGACGCATTCTACCTAAAGTTGACTCTTCTCCAATCCCTTTTTCACAAACATTAACTTTACTAAACAAAGAATTGATAGAAGAAACACCAATCATTTTAAGATCATCATCACTTTTGCGAAAGAAATCGCTAGAAAATGCTTTTTCTAAAAATTCTCTTTTAGCTCTAAGCATGGCGGTTCTTTTCTTACTTTCATCCATCGAGACATAAAGAGCTTTAATTTATTCATCAATCTTAGGCACACAAAAATTAATCTTGAGACTTTCCACATCATGAGCAATTCTATCAACACTTCTAGACAAATCATCAATCTTACTCAACTTTTCTTCTATGGAAGTGTTGAAAACTTTTTGAGTGTTGATAAATTCTTTAATATTATTCTCAAGATCAGAGGTGTTCCTATTATTATTATAAGATTGATTTCCATAGGAATTACCATACTTATTAGAGGAATTACTAGGAAAAGGCCTAGGATTAAAATTACCTCTATAAGCATTGTTGTTGAAATTATTTCGAGAGATAAAATTCACATCTATGGCATCACTATTTTGCTCAATCAAAGTAGACAAAGGCATATCATTAACATCAATAGGATCACTTCTACTAGCAACCAATTTCACAAGAGCATCAACTTTTTCACTCAAAGAAGAAATTTCTTCAACCGAATTAACTTTTTTACTAGTAGAAGCCCTTTCGGTATGCCATTGCGAATAATTAGCCATAATATTATCAAGCAATTTGGTGGCTTCACCCAAAGTAATTTCCATAAAAGTACCACCCGCGGCGGAATCTAAAAGATTACGAGAAACAAAATTCAACCCCGCATAAAATTTCTGTATGATCATCCAAAGATTTAACCCATGAGTTGGGCAATTCCTTAGCATCATTTTCATCCCTTCCCAAGATTTTGCAACATGCTCATGTTCAAGTTGCTTGAAATTCATGATCTGGGTTCTAAGGGAAATAATTTTTGCGGGAGGAAAATACTTAGTGATAAAAGCATCTTTGCACTTATTCCAAGAATCGATACTATTGCGAGGCAAAGAAGAGAACCAAATTTTTGCAGAATCATGCAAGGAAAACGGAAAAAAATTCATCTTGACCACATCATTGTCCACATCTTTTTTCTTTTGCATATCGCATAATTCCACGAAGGTATTAAGATGGGACACGACATCCTCATTAGGAGTACCGAAAAATTGGTCTTTCATAACAAGATTCAGCAAAGCAACTTTAATATCACAAGTCTCCGCACTAGCGGCGGGAGGAGCAAGTGGAGTGCCAATAAAATCATTGTTGTTGGTATTTGAGAAATCACATAACTTGGTGTTCTCTTGAGTCATGATGACTACACAACAAGATTGCACTCAAAAACAGATCCGGCAAGAAAACGGCGAACGAAAAAGAGAGACGAATAAAACAACAATTTTTTGTGAAGTGGGGGAGAGGAAATAAGAGGCAAATGGCAAATAATGTAAATTGCGAGGAAATAAGATTTGTGATTAGGAACCTGGTTATATGTTTAAGATCCTCCCCGGCAACGGCGCCAGAAATTCCTTTTGATGTCGCTTGAAGCTATGTCGGTATTTCCCCAAAGAGGAAGGGGATGATGCAGCACATCGGCGGTAGGTATTTCCTTCAGATATGAAACCAAGGTTATCGAACCAGTAGGAGAACCAAGCAACACAACGTAAACATCCCCTGCACACAAATAACAACACCTCGCAACCCGACGTGTTAAAGGGGTTGTCAATCCCTTTCAGGTAATGGTGCCAGAATCGGTGCATGGACGGGAGAAAGTTGTAAATATTGATAGATCGAACGCCAAATAAAATAAATTGCAGCAAGGTATTATTGGGTTTTTGATTTAATATATCTGAAAATAAAAGCAAATAAAAAGTAGATCGCAAAGGCAAATATATGAGAAAGAAGACCCGGGGGCCGTAGGTTTCACTAGTGGCTTCTCTCGAGAAAAATAGCAAAGCGGTGGGTGAACAAATTATTGTTGGGCAATTGACAGAACATCAAATAATTATGACGATATCTAGGCAATGATCATTACATAGGTGTCACATCCAAGATTAGTAGACCGACTCCTGCCTGCATCTACTACTATTACTCCACACATCGACCGCTATCCAGCGTTCATGGAGAAACAGAGTAATGCAATAAGAACGACGACATTGTTGGGGAACACAGTATTTCAAAAAATTTCCTACGATCATGCAAGATCTATCTAGAAGATGCATAGCAAGGAGAGGGGAGAGTGTGTCTATGCACCCTTGTAGACCGAAAGCAGAAGCGTTTAGTAACGCGGTTGATGTAGTCGAAGGTCTTCGCGATACAACCGATCAAGTACCGAACGCACGACACCTCCGCGATCTGCACACGTTCATCTCGGTGACGTCCCTCATACTCTTGATCCAACTAAGGCCGAGGGTGAGTTCCGTCAGCACGACGGCGTGTCGATGGTGATGATGAAGTTACCGACGCAGGGCTTCGCCTAAGCACTACGACAATATGACCGAGGTGTAAAACTTTGGAGGGGGGCACCGCACACGGCTAAAGATCAATGTGTGTGTCTATGGGGTGCCCCCCTCCCACGTATATAAAGGGGGGAGGGAGGAGGAGGCTGACCAGAGTTGGCGTGCCCAAAGGGGGGAATCCTACTCGAAGTAGGATTCGCCCCCCCCTTTCCTACTTCCACAAGGAGAAGGGGGGAGGAGTAGGAGAAGAGAAGGTAAGGGGGGCGGGCCCCTAGCCCTAGTCCAATTCGGTTTGGGCTAGGGGGGCGCCACCTCTTGGCCTGCCTCCTCTCTTCCACCACTAGGCCCATGAGGCCTAATAACTTCCCGGAGGGGGTTCCAGTAACCCCTAGTACTCTGAAACTCATCCGAAACGACCAGAATCATTCGGGTGTCCGAACGTAACCTTCCAATATATGAATATTTATGTCTCGACCATTTCGAGACTCCTCTTCATGTCTGTGATCTCATTCGGGACTCCTAACAACCTTCGGTACATCAAATCACATAACTCATAATACAAATCGTCATCGAACGTTAAGCGTGCGGACCCTACGGGTTCAAGAACTATGTAGACATGACCAAGACACGTCTCCAATCAATAACCAATAGCGGAACCTAGATGCTCATATTGGTTCCTACATATTCTACGAAGATCTTTATCGGTCAAACCACATAACAACATACATTGTTCCCTTTGTCATCGGTATGTTACTTGCCCAAGATTCGATCGCCAGTATCATTATACCTAGTTCAATCTCATCACCGACAAGTCTCTTTACTCGTTCCGTAATGCATCATCCTGAAACTAACTCATTAGTCACATTGCTTGCAAGGCTTATAGTGATGTGCATTATCGAGAGGGCCTAGAGACACCTCTCCGACAATCGGAGTGACAAATCCTAATCTTGATCTATGCCAACTCAACAAACACCATCGCAGACACTTGTAGAGCATCGTTATAATCACCCAGTTACGTTGTGATGTTTGATAGCACACTAAGTGTTCCTCTGGTATTCGGGAGTTGCATAATCCCATAGTCATAGGAACATGTATAAGTCATGAAGAAAGAAATGGCAATAAACTAAACGATCATAGTGCTAAGCTAACGGATGGGTCTAGTCCATCACATCATTATCTAATGATGTGATCTCATTCATCAAATGACAACACATGTACATGGCTAGGAAACTTAACCATCTTTGATTAACGAGCTAGTCAAGTAGAGGCATACTAGGGACACTCTGTTTGTATATGCATTTACACATGTACTTAGTTTCCGGTTAATACAATTCTAGCATGAATAATAAACATTTATCATTATATAAGGAAATATAAATAAAAACTTTATTATTGCCTCTAGGCATATTTCCTTCGGTCTCCCACTTGCACTAGAGTCAATAATCTAGGTTACACAGTAATGATTCTAACACCCATGGAGTCTTGGTGCTTATAATGTTTTGCTCGTGAGAGAGGCTTAGTCAACGGGTCTGCAACATTCATATCCGTATGTATCTTGAAAATCTCTATGTCTCCCTCCTTGACTTGATCGCAGATGGAATTGAAGTGTCTCTTGATGTGCTTCGTTCTCTTGTGAAATCTGGATTCCTTTGCCAAGGAAATTGCACCAGTATTGTCACAAAAGATTTTCATTGGACCCGATGCACTAGGTATGACACCTAGATCGGATATGAACTCCTTCATCCAGACTCCTTCGTTTGCTGCTTCCGAAGCAGCTATGTACTCCGCTTCACATGTAGATCCCTCCACGACGCTCTGCTTGCAACTGCACCTACTTACAGCTCCACCATTCAATAAAAATACGTATCCGGTTTGTGAGTTAGAGTCATCCGGATCAGTGTCAAAGCTTGCATCGACGTAACGTTTACGACGAGCTCTTTGTCACCTCCATAAATGAGAAACATATCCTTAGTCCTTTTCAGGTATTTCAGGATGTTCTTGATCGCTGTCCAGTGATCCACTCCTGGATTACTTTGGTACCTCCCTGCTAAACTAATAGCAAGGCACACATCAGGTCTAGTACACAGCATTGCATACATTATAGAATCTATGGATGAAGCATAGGGAATGACTTTCATTTTCTCTCTATCTTCTGCAGTGGTCGGGCATTGAGTCTGACTCAATTTCACACCTTGTAACACAGGCAAGAACCCTTTCTTTGCTTGATCCATTTTGAACTTCTTCAAAACTTTATCAAGGTATGTGCTTTGTGAAAGTCTAATTAAGTGTCTTGATCTATCTCTATAGATCTTGATGCCCAATATATAAGCAACTTCACCAAGGTATTTCATTGAAAAATTCTTATTCAAGTATCCTTTTATGCTATTCAGAAATTCAGTATCATTTCTGATCAACAATATGTCATCCACATATAATATCAGAAATGCTACAGAGCTCCCACTCACTTTCTTGTAAATACATGCTTCTCCAAAAGTCTGTATAAAACCATATGCTTTGATCACACTATCAAAGCATATATTCCAACTTCGAGATGCTTGCACCAGTCCATAAATGGATCACTTTGTTAGCACCTTTTGGATCGACAAAACCTTCCGGTTGCATCATATACAACTCTTCTTTAAGATATCCATTAAGGAATGCAGTTTTGACATCCATTTGCCAAATTTCATAATCATAAATTGCGGAAATTGCTAACATATTCGGACGGACTTAAGCATCGCTACGGGCGAGAAGGTCTCATCATAGTCAACTCCTTGAACTTGTCGAAAACCTTTCGCAACAAGTCGAGCTTTGTAGACAGTAACATTATCGTCAGCGTTAGTCTTCTTCTTGAAGATCCATTTATTCTCTATGGCTTGCTGTCGGTGTCAAAACCGGCGGATCTCGGGTAGGGGGTCCCGAACTATGCGTCTAAGCTTGATGGTAACAGGACACCGGGGAGACGAAGTTTTACCCAGGTTCGGGCCCTCTTGATGGAGGTAATACCCTACGTCCTGCTTGATTGATATTGATGAATATGAGGATTACAAGAGTTGATCTACCACGAGATCGTAATGGCTAAAACCCTAGAAGTCTAGCCTGTCAGATTATGATAGCCTCTACAGACTAAACCCTCCGGTTTATATAGACACCGGAGCGGCCTAGGGTTGTACAAAGGTTACATAGAAAGGAAATAATACATCCGAACGCCTAGCTTGCCTTCCACGCAAAGGAGAGTCCCATCCAGACATGGGAGGAAGTCTTCTATCTTGTATCTTAATGACCCAGTAGTCCAGCCCACGTCACACAGGTTGGACGCCCGAGGACCCCTTAATCCAGGACTCCCTTAGTAACCCCGAACCAGGCTTCAATGACGAGGTGTCCGGCGCGCAGATTGTCTTCGGCATTGCAAGGCGGGTTCCTCCTCCAATCACTTCAAAGTACCTGACTTAAAGAGTTGTATTCGGCCTTTCATTTAATGTCGCACCCATCGGCTTCTATGCCTCCACACCTTCTGCTTCCATGTGTCGAGCGAATATGAGAGGTCGGGGTATTTTTGGCTCATAACTCCCCCAGCCACGTAAGAAAGGCCTCTATTTAAAGGGATTGGATCTTAGATACATTCCACACCCAGCGGAAAATCCTCAGAGTCTGGACAGGGGAAACCATTCAACATGGCTAGCATCCCTAGTTCCTCCTCCGTGAACCCTCACGGCTCTGAAAAAAGGCGATTGGGAGAGATGTTCTATATCCCATGAGCAGTTGTTTAAGCTCCAAACACAGGGATTCCTTGCCCCCGTAGATCTGGTTCCTGTTCGAGCAGGATTGACCTCCTTCACATGCGAAGTTCTGCGGAAAATTTCCCCAATCCAACCAGGGGAATGGGTGTGCTTTGTATCTTACTTGTTGAGAGGCGTCGGGTTTCCAATCCACCCTTTCCTCCATGGACTACTAGAGTATTACGGCCTCCAACTGCACAACCTCACACCGGCCTCTATCCTGCACATCGCGGGTTTTGTTGCCCTGTGCGAGCTTTTCCTGGGCTGTGAAGGCCACTTTGATTTGTGTAGGAAGCTATTCTGCCTCATCCCTTGCAACCGAGAGGGGTCGATATTCAAGGTGGGCGGCGCCAAAGTATGGTGCATAGCCGGGACCGGATACCTGTCCGGTACACTGAAGAAGGCGCCTGAAGAATGGCCCTCAGAATGGTTCTATATTGAAGACATTGCTCTCCCCGACCCAGTTCGAATGGGTCTTCCTGAATTTTCAAATGCTTCATTGAAGAAACGTCACAACTAGCGCCCTCAGAGCCTCAAGGAGGAAGATAGAGCGGAAGTGGCGACTTCCATAGTGCGGGGGGGGGGGGGTCTAGCCACTCCAATACCGAGGGCTTCCCATGTGGCACTATAATGGGGAGGATGATGCCTCACGCTATGGTCGGAAGGGTCCGGACACCCCCGCCACTTTGGTCAAAATATTGGCCGAACTGTACAAAGGGGAGAAAGAGGAGTTCACTCGTCTTAAACGCCAAGATGGATTTTCCATGTACAATCCTCCGAGCTGGGTGAGCTCTAATCCCACCACTTTACTTAATCCTCTCCCTAAATCACTTTTAATGGACATTAACCCATCTATCTGCAACAGGAATGGCGGAAGGTTACCGAGGAGATCCATAACCCTGCCCCACAGCCAAAGGATCACAACCGGGACCTTGACCCCGGATTTGAAGAGGATTCAGACATATTTGTGGAGCTTGAGGAGGGAGTATTCTACCAGGAGAGCTATGATGGCACAGTAGTGCCAATCATGGCCGACTATCCCGGCCTCCTTCCTACCTCACATGTAAGTAATCAAGAGACACCTTCTTCGAAAGAGCTTCCTCATTACGCCTCACCCACTGCACTATTTCGTGCTCCAAAGGGGAGGCGCTCGACGCCACAACGTGCACCAGAGGCATCTCCTAGGAGAGCGGTGCCCACACCGAGAACATCTTCGAAGAGAAAGGCGAACGTCAATATGGCAGAAACTTCATCAAAGAGGTATGGCTTTCTTTTGAAATATGCCTCCTGGTCGTCACATCAAACTATGACATTATCCACCGCATTTTATCAGGAAGAGTGTCCGCCGAACTATGTCCGCGGATCCTGCCGATCTCGCCTCCACTAGTCAGATTCCAGACCCAACCCTAAGGACGAGGGCTGACAAGGGAGTGGCGCCGGACTATCCTTTCGCAGAGGATTCAGATGATATGTCCGTCAGAAACTCTGAAGTGGAGAGCGCCATGAATCATCGGCGCCGAAGGGCCGCTCTACGCGACCCCGACTTTTCAAAAGAGGCATTCAATGCCTTCATCTCGGCCGATGCATACATCCGAGCTACTCGGGATGGACTTGCCAGAGCCACGGGTCAGCATTTAAAAGATATGCAGGTAAGTGTAAATTTGATACTCCAGTAGCCTCCGAGACTTGAAGCAGTTGATACAACTGATTTAAGGATCATTGTATAATCAGGTACTCACGAAGAAGAATGCCCTGCCGTCTCAAGAGCTGGAAAAGTGTCAGACCCAGCTAGCTGTGGCTACCGCCGAATTGGAGAAATCCAAGGGGGCACCGCCTGGTAATGTTTCCCCTCATCAGAAAAAGTATTATCATATACCAGTAATATTGATATTGTTGTGTTTCCTTTGATAGGATCAATAGATCAACTGATTGAAAAACTGAAAATCACCGAGGCTGGTGAACAGGAGGCCAAAAGGCAACATGCAGTAGGCGAACGTGTGCTGACACGGGTCAGGGATGAAAAGAACAAGCTGCAGGATTCCAACACCCTGCTGGGCGAAGAACTAAAAGATGTGCGAGCCCAGCTTGCTGACGCCGTCAAGGAGAATAGGAGGCTACAAGGCGGCATATTCAGTATGTTTTTGGCCATACCTTTATGCACTTCAGCAAAGAAATGGTCTAACAGATTTATGTCTATAGGTATGCTGACTGGCCATCCCGAAGAGGAAATGTCCGGCTCTCAAGGTGGCCTTCTGCAAGAGCTGTCCCAATTGCACGAGCAAGCTCGGCAAGGGATGCGGAGCATTGCCAAAGCTTTGTGGCCATCCGCCTCTCCTCCAGGAAGTATGGAGGAGCTTGTGAAGCTATTCTAGGGAGCTCGGTGGCGCTTCCGATTATGGAAGATATCGGCCTGCCGAGAAGGTGCACGAGGCCTGGGCCATGGTAAAAACACAGTACACCAAGCTCAATCTGAATCATATGGCCCGGGTCAGACCTCGAGGGTCAGATGGAAAAGAAATTCCAGTTAGCCTGGTGTATGACCAGGTAAAGAGAGCCGCCAAGTATTCCCAACATGCTTGTAGGCTAGATAACCTGTTAGATGGCATAAAGGAAGAAGTTTTTGAGTCCAAATGACTATGTACTTCAATTGACAAATTTTTCCCTAGCCGGATTGTAAAACGATTGTCATGGTAGACCTTTTCGCTTCGACCTCTGGACCCGAAGGCTCGGAGTGTTTCCAAATACCCGCTCAGTAATATAAACCGGGCCATGCGTGGAAACCAGGCGTAGGGGTCATAGTTGCTTGAATAGACAAGTTGTATCCGACTAGCTATGTTATATTACATGTTGATTGTAAGAAACATTTTTTAGGGAGAATAGTTCCATTAAGGGTTCCTTTCCCTGGGCGGATATGCGTTAGTATGCATGTCCAGACTGTGATCGAAAAATCACAGTATACGTAACATTTGGGGTTTCATGGTGTGATGAAGGTAAAACGTCTTTAGTTCACCGACCGAATATTCCCTTAAGAACGCTAGCTTTCGGCTTCACCCAGCCTAAGGTACACGTCCGGATGACCTGACAGTAACAATCCCAGAGGTGCTCCCTTTATGCCCTAGCCGAACAAACGGGGACGTAGGGCATAAGCACAGGAGCCAGGCAACCCAGCTTGGCCAAAACTTAAGTCATAACGATGCATATAATGGTGAAGAAAAGGTACATATGCGGAAGAGGACACATGTGTGTTGAGCTTGATGCTCGGAAAATAATAATAAGCTTCTGTAAAAGAAGCCCCCAGGCATTATGAGTGTATACATTTAAGGATGTGCACATCATAGGTGTTCGGTTTGGCCGCTCAAGAACTAAAGAGCTAAAAAAATTAAAGAGAGGAAAAGAAAATAATGGAAACAAAGGGAGAAGAAGACGAACAAAGATTCCGGCTCTAGGCGTAGAATCTTCGGAGTCTGGCGGCATTCCACGGGTTCGGCTCTAAGCGGTTGTCCGATGCATCACGCAGGCGGTACGCTCCTCCAGTGAGAACTTCATCTGTGATGAAGGGACCCTCCCACTTGGGCTTGAGTTTGTGCTTTTTCTTCTCTGGTAAGCATAGAACGAGTTCACCAACGTTATAAGTCTTTTCCCGCACTTCTCTGCTTTGATATCTGCGAGCCCACTGTTGATAGAATGCGGAACGGGCTTTTGCGACATCGCGCTCCTCCTCCAAGGCATGTAGGCCATCCTATCGATCAAGCTCGGCCTCTCTCTCTCTCTCTCTTCATACATGCGCACTCAAGGTGAGTCGTGAATAATGTTGTAGGGCAACACAACCTTTGTGCCGTACACCATGAAGAAGGGTGTATATCCGGTAGTGCGATTGGGCGTGGTCCGCAGCCCCTAGAGTACGCAGTCGAGCTCCTCAACCCAGTGCTTGTCTGATTCTTTCAAAGACCGCACTAGTCTAGGCTTAATGCCACTCATAATAAGACCATTAGCTCGTTCGACTTGACCGTTTGTTTGTGGATGATAGACCGAGGCGTAATCAAGTTTAATGCCCAATTTAGCACACCAGGATTTCACTTCATCGGCTGTGAAATTGGAGCTGTTATCGGCGATGATGCTGTGTGGGACACCATAACGGTGCACGACACCGGATATAAAGTCTATCACCGGTCCAGCTTCAGCCATTTTCACTGGTTTGGCCTCTATCCACTTGGTGAACTTATCTACCATGACTAGCAGATATTTTTTCTTATGGCTCCCTCCTTTAAGAGGTCCAACCATATCAAGTCCCCAGACCACAAAAGGCCAAGTAATGGGGATTGTTTGTAGCGCAGTAGGCAGCATATGGCTTTGATTGGCGAAGAGCTGGCATCCGACACAACGTTGGACCAAGTCATGTGTGTCTACTCGGTCGTCGGCCAGAAGAAAGTTGTACGGAAGGCCTTACTTACAAGGGCCCGAGCCGCGGCATGGTGACCGCCGAGGCCAGCATGGATTTCAGCCAGGAGTTGCCATCGTTCTTCTTCGGAGATACATCTTTGAAGGACTCCGGTAGCACTTTTCTTGTAGAGCTCTCCGTCATGGACCTTGTACGCTTTCGAGTGCCGAACAATGCAGCGAGCCTCATTCTAGTCCGCAGGGAGCTCTCGCCTATAAAGGTAGGCCAAGAAAGGTTCAGCCCATGGGGCAATTACTGCCACTATTAGATGGGCCGATGGTGTTATTTCCGTGGCTGAGCCCCCGATGATATTGGTATTGTGTTCGGAATCTGGGGGTATAGTCGGATCCGGACTAGTGTTGCCACTCTCATCCTGCCATACCACAGATGGCTTGAAGAGCCTTTCCAAAAAGATGTTAGGCGGGACGGGGTCGCGCTTGGCTCCCATGCGAGCGAGGACGTCGGTCGCTTGATTACTTTCTCGAGCCATAAGATGGAACTCGAATCCCTCAAACCGCGCTGATATTTTGAGTACAGCGTTATGATAGGCCGCCATCTTCGGACCCTTGGCATCGAAGTCTCCATTTATTTGGGATATTGCGAGGTTTGAATCCCCACACAACTCCAGGCATTGTATGCCCATGGAGGTAGCCATCCGAAGACCGTGTAATAAGGCCTCGTATTCGGCTGCATTTTTGGAGTCTATGTATAATATTTGGAGTACATACTAGAATGTGTCTCCAGTGGGGGATGTTAAAATGACGCCTGCTCCTAAACCAGCCAGCATTTTAGAGCCATCGAAGTACATGACCCAGTTGGAATATGTGTCGTACTCTTTAGGGAGTTCGACCTTTGTCCATTCAGCGAAGAAGTCGGCCAATACTTGGGATTTAATGGCCTGGCGTGGTTTGTATGTTATGTCAAATGGTAGGAGCTCAATAACCCACTTGGCAATCCGACCCGTAGTGTCGCGGTTGTTTATTATGTCATTAAGTGGTACTTCGGAAGCTACTGTAATCGAGCAGTCTTGGAAGTAGTGTCATAGCTTCCGGGATGCCATGAATACCGCATATGCTATCTTTTGGTAATGAGGGTACCGGGATTTGCATGGTGTAAGGACAATGGATATGTAGTATACCAGTTTCTGGAGTGGGAACTTGTGTCCGTCCTCCTCTCGCACAACGACGAGCACTGCGCTCACCACCTGGTGCGTTGCAGAGATGTATAATAACATCGGTTCGCCGATGTTTGGCATGGCCAGGATTGGTTTGCTCGCTAAAGGAGCCTTTATTTCCTCCAGTCCGGCCGTTGCCGCTTCCGTCACTCGAAGTGGTCGGTACTTTGGAGAAGGCGATAAAGTGGCAATGCTTTTTTCTCCTAGTCTGGAGATAGAGCGGCTTAAAGCTGCCACGCATCCGGCTAGTTTTTGGACCTATTTAAGGTCGGTTGGTGTAGCCAATTGTGACAAAGCTCGGATTTTGGCTGGATTTGCCTCAATTCCTGTATTGGAAACGATGAAGCCCAGCAGCTTTCCGGCGGGAACGCCAAAACACACTTTTCCGGATTGAGCTTAATGTCATATGTCCAGAGGTTGTCGAATGTGAGACGCAAGTCATCTATTAACGACTCAGCGTGTTTAGTCTTGATGACAACGTCATCCACATATGCTTCCACTGTCTTGCCGATTTGCTTCTCCAGGCATGTTTGAATACTGCGTTGGTAGGTGGCGCCGGCGTTTTTAAGCCCAAAGGGCATAGTGTTGAAGCAGAAAGGCCCGTATGGGGTGATGAATGCCGTTGCGGCTTGATCGGATTCCATCATTTTAATTTGATGGTATCCGAAGTATGCGTCGAGGAAACACAGTGAGTCATGTCCTACAGTAGCATCAATAATCTGATCGATGTGGGGGAGGGGGAAGGGATCCTTAGGGAAAGCCTTATTGAGGTCTTTGAAGTCGACACACAGGCGCTAGGATTTGTCCTTCTTTGGTACCATCACCAGGTTTGCTAGCCAGTCCGGGTGTTTTATTTCTCTGATGAATCCGGCCTCGATTAACTTGGCTAGCTCCTCCCCCATGGCTTGTCATTTCGGTTCGCAAAAGCGCCGCAGTGTTTGCTTGACCAGCCTATATCCATTCAATATATTGAGGCTGTGTTCGGCCAGTGTAACACCCTCGATGCGACTATAGCTCCCACAGGTCGAGGCACGACTTAGAGACATAATTGCATTGAAGGCATATGTCGCAAGTTAGGCAATCTTCACAACATCCCATGTAATGTATAATAAAAGGGGGAGATACATAGTTGGCTTACACTCGCCACGTCACATCAAAGTACATAAATAACATTACATCATCCAAAACACTCATGGCCCGACTACGGTGCCAAAATAGAAGAGAACCCAACATGCGACATGGTCCCAATCAAACCCCAACTAGGCACCACTACTGATCATCAGGAAAAGACACGTAGTAACGCTGAGAGTCCTCGTCGAACTCCCACTTGAGCTCGTACTCGTCACCTGGAGCGGAATCACCTGGACCTGCATCTGGATTTATAGTATCTGTGAGCCACAGGGACAGCAATCTCGCCCCCTCGCGATCAAGACTATTTAAGCTTATAGGAATGGCAAGGTAAAATATGAGTGGAGCTGCAGCAAGCGACTAGCAAGTATGGTGGCTAACTTATTCAGAAAAGAGAGCGAGAAGAGGAGGCAAAGCACGAGCGAGAAGCTAGAGGAACAACCTGCGCAAACATTACTCCAACACCGTGTCCACTTCCCGGACTCCGCCGAGAAGAGGCCATCACGGTAACACACTCAGTTGATTCATTTTAATTAATTAAGGTTCAAGTTATCTACAACCGGACATTAACAAATTCCCATCTGCCCATAACCGTGGGCACGGCTTTCGAAAGTTCAATCCCTGCAGGGGAGTTCCAACTTAGCCCATGACAAGCTCTCACGGTCAATGAAGGAATAGACCTTCTCCCAAGACGTTCTGATCAGACTCGGTATCTCGGTAACTCAAGACACTTCGACAGGTTAAAACAAGACCAACAACACCGCCCGAATGTGCCGACAAATCCCGATAGGAGCTGCACATATCTCTTTCTCAGGGCACACTCAGATAAGCAATCCATACAACTAAAACCAGCCCTCGAGTTTCCCCGAGGTGGCGCTGCAAGGGGCTCTAGTTTGGACCAACACTCAGAGGAGCACTGGCCCGGGGGGGGGTTAAAATAAGATGACCCTTGAGTCTGCAGAACCCAAGGGAAAGAAAAGGCTAGGTGGAAAATGGTAAGACCAATGTTGGGCATTGCTGGAAAAGCTTTAATCAAGGCGAACTATCAAGGGGTTCCCATTATAACCCAACCGCGTAAGGAACGCAAAATCCAGGAACATAACACCGATATGATGGAAACTAGGGCGGCAAGAGTGGAACAAAACACTAGGCGAGAGGCCGAGCCTTCCACCCTTTACCAAGTATATAGATGCATTAAGATAACATAGCAATATAATGATATCCCAACAAGTAAGTAAATGTTCCAACAAGGAACGGCCTCCAATCTTCACCTGCAACTAGCAACGCTATAAGAGGGGCTGAGCAAAGCGGTAACATAGCCAATCAACGGTTTGCTAGGACAAGGTGGGTTAGCGGTTTGACATGGCAATTGGGAGGCTGACAAGCAATTGGTAGGCATCGTAGCATTGGCATAGCAAAGAGCGAGCAAACTAGCATAGCAAAGATAGTAGTGATTTCGAGGGTATGATCATCTTGCCTGCACAGTTGTCAGAGTTGACTGGATCCTCAAGAGCAAACTCAACGGGCTCCTCGGTAGCGAACTCGTCTCCCGGCTCTACCCAAACAAGATAAACAAGCAACAAGGGTACAATCAACCACGTGCAAGACCAAGCAATATGATGAAATGATGATATGCTATGCGGGATGCGATGCGGGATGCAAAATGCAAGATATGACAGAAAAACATGAACCTGGCCTCAACTTGGAATTACAAGTGTGCCACTGGAAATATGAGATGAAATCACTTGAAAACGATATAAAGATCATCGGAATCGGAGTTACGGTTTGGAAATGGCAAGCGTTTCAAAAATGGCATCGGTCTGCGATTTACAGCAAGTAGGCATATAAATGCAACGAGAGGAACATGCTACAGCCACCAAACATGACAACAAAATACATGGCAGGGATGCACACAAGATGCTTAACAAAAGACTAGCACTGAGCCACGGCCAATTCATCCATTACAAGGTTCAAACAAGCATGGAAAAAACGCAAATGCAAAACAGATTCCAGACTTAGTGAAATTAAAACTTGTCTGAAATTTCAGATCACGAAGCCCTCTTCGGAGCAGCAAAACAACATGATACATGACCTGATTAAGACAAGTAATAAGATGGCGTGGAGCTACTCGACAAGCTTAACAAAAGACTCAAAGTGACCTCGGGCCAAAAGGGTTCACAAAATATACTAACGGGCACACGAACATAGCTAAAACACAATCAGTTTTCAGACTTGGTGAAAACTGGGACATGCTGAAATATAACTCACGAAGGCATGTTTACGAGCTCGATGCACTCACCACGGTGCAAGTCATGGCAAGACAAGCATACATCCATTAAGAAGGCACAAAATGCTATCTAGACATGGCAAGAAAAATGGCATAGCATGCACGGATCAACTACAATAACATCGGCAAAATTGCAAACGAGTTGACGATCTGCCCAGATTCACAACAAAGCAAAAGTAGAACTCGATTGACTCAATCTAGGGTGCTACATAATTGCAAACAAAGACATGGATGGATAGATCATAACATGAGTAACAAAACTCTCTTACTGATCATCCTCAAAAGAGGCACGGATCACTAGGAAACAAGCCGAACATATGGCATCATGAACTAAATAATCCCAGACTTAGTGAAAACTACTTAGTCTCTGAAAACAGATTTCTCGGGTGCCTCTCTTTGCAAGCTTGCACAAGTCACCACACACATCCTAAAAATGCATGGGTTGCACCTCTGGAAAGAAGACAAAATTCTTAACAAAATATATGAAGGACTCACAGGCATATCATGCACACAATAATCATGGCAAAAATGACAAAAGTCTAAGATGAACTAGTAGATCTGACAATTAACTCACGGAGCCTCCTTCTAACAGCATTTTGGGCATCAAGATGAACTCAAATGAAAATGATGCAATGGAATGAAATGATTTACTCGTCGAGACGAACATTTTGGTATACTATATGTCTAAATCGGAGCTACGGATGCAAAGTTACAGGGCCTCGAACAGGAGCATATGAGCTAAAAATCTAGGGACTTAGCAAAAAAAACAACCCCGCGGATTAGGGTTACTATAGCAACCGCGGATCTGGATCGGGCGCGCTGGATCCGGCGAGGTCGCTCGCCGGCGACGATGGGCGGTGGCAGCCGGACGGAGGGGAGGCGAGGCCGGGGCCGGTCGGCCTTGGCGGCGAGGAGGAGCGGCGCGGCCGGGGACGGGCGGCGGCGGCCCGACGACGAGGCGGCGGAGGCGGCGCGGGGCGCGGCGTGAGCTGCTGGCCGGCATCGATGGCGGTGGCGGCGGTGGTGGCCTCGGGGTGGAGCAGGCGGCGGCGCGGGGCGGACCGGGCAGCGCGGCGACCTCGGGCGCGCGGCGGTGAGTGGCCCGGTCGGGCGCGGGAGCGGGCCCGCCTCGGGCCTGGGCGGGCCTGCGGGAGCGGCGGCGGGGAAGTGGTCCACCCTCCACGTGGCGGTGCTGGATTGGCTGCGGCGATGCGTCCGGTCGGATCAGACGTGTCCGGCCGGCGCTGGGATCTTTTTTTAGCTAGGGTTTCGGGGAGGAAGAAGAGATCCGAAAACAGGGGGCTATTTATAGGCATAAGTGGAGCTAGGAGAGTCCAAATGAGGTGCAGTTTTCGGCCACGCGGTCGTGATCGAACGCTCTAGGACATGGAGAAGAGTTTGGTGGGTTTTGGGCCAAATTGGAGGGGTGTTGGGCTGCAACACACATGAGGCCTTTTCGGTCCCTCGGTTAACCGTTGGAGTATCAAATGAAGTCCAAATGGTACGAAACTTGACAGGCGGTCTACCGGTAGTAAACCAAGGCCGCTTGGCAAGTCTCGGTCCAATCCGGAAATGTTTAATTCCCACACACGAAAGAAAGCTAGAAATGGCCACCGGAGGAGAACGAAGCGCCGGAATGCAAAACGGACAACGGGGAAAATGCTCTAATGCATGAGATGAACACGTATGCAAATGCAATGCACATGATGGCATGATATGAGATGCATGACAATGAAAAAAAAACACACGGAGACAAAGACCCGAACCCGAGAAATAAATATAACTTAACGCCGGAAACGGCAAGAGTTGGAGTACAAATTGGGAAAGTTACATCCGGGGTGTTACAACACTCCACCACTACGAAAAGATCTCGTCCCGAGATCTAGGACTGAAAGAACGCCGGGTACTCAGAACGGAGGTGATCCTCGCGTTCCCAGGTAGCTTCACGGTCGGAATGGTGTGACCACTTGACTTTGAGAAATTTGATTGACTTGTTGCGAGTCTTGCGTTCAGTCTCTTCAAGAATAGCAACTGGGTGCTCACGATAGGAGAGATCTTCTTGGAGCTCAATGTCCTCGAAGTTGACGGTGCGGTCAGGAGTCTTGAAGCACTTTCGAAGCTGAGAGACATGGAACACGTCATGAACATTTGCAAAGTTTGAAGGAAGCTTGAGTTGATAGGCGAGGTCGCCTCTCTTGCTGACAATCTTGAAAGGTCCCACGTATCTAGGGGCAAGCTTCCCTTTGATACCGAAGCAACGAGTACCTTTCATAGGAGAGACACGGAGGTAAACATGATCTCCGATCTCGAAAGCCAAATCACGGTGCTTACTATCATAGTAGCTTTTCTGGCGGGATTGGGCTGCTTTGAGGTTATCTCGAATGACTTTGCACATTTCTTCTGCTTCTGTGATTAAGTCATTACCCAAAAGCTAACGTTCACCAGTTTCAGACCAGTTGAGAGGGGTACGGCACTTCCTGCCATACAGAATTTCAAATGGGGCCTTGCCCGAACTTGCTTGAAAACTATTGTTGTAGGAGAATTCAGCATAAGGAAGACAATCCTCCCACTTCATGCCGAAGGAGATCACACAAGCCCTGAGCATATCTTCAAGAATCTGGTTGACACGCTCGACTTGACCGCTTGTTTGTGGATGGAAAGCTGTGCTGAAGCGGATGTTAGTGCCCATGGCCTTCTGAAAAGAATCCCAAAACTTCGAGGTAAAGATGCTGCCACGGTCTGAAGATATCACTTGAGGAATACCGTGCAGAGAGACAATGCGAGAGGTATAGAGTTCCGCCAATTGAGCTGCAGTGATCGACTCTTTGATAGGCAGAAAATGAGCCACTTTGGTGAGCTTGTCGATGACAACGAATATAGCATCATTGCCACGCTTGGACTTTGGAAACCCAGTCACGAAGTCCATTTCAATGTGGTCAAACTTCCATTCTGGAATGGCAAGAGGTTGGAGGAGGCCTGCTGGCCTTTGGTGTTCTTCCTTCACTCTTCTGCAGACATCACATTCATTCACGAATTGAGCGATCTCGCGCTTCATTCGAGTCCACGAATAGGCTTGCTTAAGGTCCTGATACATCTTCGTGCTCCCAGGGTGGATGGAGAGGAGAGAATTGTGAGCCTCGTTCATGATCACTTTACAAAGGTCACCTTTGGGCACAACAATACGATCCTCGAAGAAGAGAGTGTCCTTGTCATCAAGGCGGTAGCACTTGTACTTGGACTGACTCTTGGCAATCCCAATCTTCACCTTTTTCACCATAGCATCAAGAAGCTGGGCTTGGCGAATCTGGTCTTCTAAGGTAGGAGAGACTTGAAGGTTGGCGAGGAAACCTTGAGGAACAACTTGCAGATTAAGTTTGCGGAAAGCTTCACAAAGCTCGGGTTGATAGGGCTTGAGAATCAGACTGTTGCAATAGGCCTTTCTGCTCAAAGCGTCAGCAATCACATTGGCCTTGCCTGGAGTATACTCAATACTCAGATTATACTCTTGAATCATTTCGACCCATCGAGTTTTCCTGAGGTTGAGATTAGGCTGGGTGAAGATGTACTTGAGACTCTTGTGATCAGTGAAAATGTCCACTTTTCTTCCCAATAGAAGATGTCTCCAAGTCAAAAGAGCATGCACAACTGCCGCCAACTCGAGATCATGAGTGGGGTAGTTCTTCTCATTAGGCTTCAACTGGCGAGAGGTATAAGCAACCACTTTCTTCTCTTGCATCAATACTGCGCCAAGACCTTGGAGAGAGGCATCACAAAAGACCTCGTACGGCTTGGATTCATCAGGTGGAGTCAGAACTGGAGCAGTGATCAACTTCTCTTTCAAAGTGTTGAAAGCAATATCACACTCCGGAGACCAAACGTACTTGACGTGCTTCTGGAGAAGATTTGAGAGAGGCTTCGCGATCTTAGAAAAGTTTTCAACGAATCTTCGGGAATAGCTTGCGAGACCGAGGAAACTACGGAGTTGCTTCACGGTCTGAGGAGGTTCCCAATTCACAATTGCAGACACCTTCTCAGGATTCACGGAAATGCCCTTGGCAGAGATGATATGACCAAGATAAAGAACCTCATCAAGCCAAAATTCACACTTAGAGAACTTGGCGTAGAACTGATGTTCTCTGAGCTTATCAAGAACCAAACGCAAATGCTTGGCATGATCTTCCTTGTTCTTCGAGAAAACCAGAATGTCGTCGAGATAGACCAAAATGAAGTCATTGGTGTAGGCATTGAAGATGAAGTTCATCATGCGAGAGAACGTCGGAGGAGCGTTGGCGAGGCCAAAAGACATGACAGTGTATTCATATGAACCAAAGCTTGTTCTAAATGCTGTCTTGGGAATATCTTCTTCACGAATGAGAATCTGGTGATAACCCATACGGAGATCAAGCTTGGAGAATACTTGGGCACCTTTGAGTTGTTCGAACAGCTCATTGATGTTGGGAAGTGGGTATTTGTTCTTGATGGTCTTCTTGTTCACTGGATGGTAATCAACACAAAGTCGGTCCGTTCCATCCTTCTTCTTCACAAAAAGAACACCACAACCCCACGAAGAAGAACTACGCCGGATGAGACCCATTCTTTCTTGCTCATCGAGTTGCTTCTTCAGCTCCTTCAACTCTTCAGGTCCGAGCTTGTAAGGACGCTTGCACACAAGTTCCGTGCCAGGCTCAAGATCAATAACGAATTCAACTGGCCGGTGCAGAGGCATTCCTGGGAGCTCTTCTGGAAAGACATCTTGGTATTCGCAAACGACTGGAATTTGAGAGATGGCATCCAATTCACCCTTCTCATTGAGAGAAAACAGACGGATAGAATCATCCCGAGCGGCAAAGACAATTACATCCTCAGACGAATGAGTCAATTGAATCTGCCTGGCTGCACAATCAAGCTGAGCCTTGTGCTTAGAAAGCCAATCCATTCCGAGAATAAGATCAATATCCGAGTCACCAAGAACATTTGGAGAGGACAAGAACTTATAGTGACCCAAAGTGATAGTAACATCCGGAACACATACTCGAGATGTCATTTGACGGGCCGGAGAGACGATAGCCAACGGTTTCGGCAACACTTGAGTAACAAAATCATGTTTAGATGCAAAAGGTCTCGACATGAAACAATGCGATGCACCAGTGTCAAAAAGAACTTTTGCAGGAATATCATTAACAGGAAGGTTACCCATGATCACATCTGACGAGTCCTCTGCCTGAGCTGCATTCATCAAATTGACCTTGGCATGCTTGGGGTTATGCTTGACCACAACTGTACTTGCCGATCTGACAGGAGGAGGAGGAGGAAGACGCCTCTGGTTGAGACACTTGTTGGCATAGTGACCCTTCTGTTGGCACTTGTTCCATGTGACGTCTGAAAGCGGACGGTGATACGGAGCACTCGATCTTGGAGCTTGAGACGAAGTCTTGTTCTGAAAGCCAGGGTTGGGTGGGTGGGAAGAACCACTGCCACCTTTGCTCTTTTGCTGATACGGCTGACGGAACAGAGGAGGAGGAAGCCAAAACTTCTGCTGCTTGGCCACTTGAGTAGAGGAAGAAGGAGTAACATCTCTGACTCGCTTCCTGGAAGCATCACACCTCAACTGAGCAGCCTCTTGCTTCAGTGCCATGTTGTAGAACTCATCGTATCTCAAAAGCTCAAAGAGAACAAGAGCGAGCTGAATATCTTCTCTGAGACCACCCCTGAACTGATATATCATGCTCTTCTCATCAGGCACGTCCTGCTTGGCAAAGTGGGTAAGCTTCTGGAACAATTTGTTGTAGTCATAGACAGACAAAGAGCCTTGCTTCAGATTGCAGAATTACTCACGCTTGCTTTCAACCACGCTCTGCGGAATGTGATGAGCTCGGAAATCTCGACGGAAATCATCCCAAGTGATAACACGTCCACCTCTGGAATCCTTGTACTGCTGGAACCATTCTACAGCTTGATCTTTGAGTTGGAAGGAAGCGAACTTGACAAAGTCCTCAGGCCTGACGTTACTGCACTCGAAATGCTTACACAGATCCACAAGCCAATCGTCAGCATCGGTTGCCTCAACACAATTGCTGAAAGTCTTTGGCCCGTTAGCAAGGAACTGGTTGAGTGTAGCAAAGTGACTCTGATTGCTGCCTTGATTCCCTTGACTGCCTTGATTGCGCTCTTGAAGAATTTGTATGATCAGCTGAGTGTTTGCATTGGTTGCGGCCATCACAGCTTGCCATGCCTCTGGAGGAGGTGGAGGCGGTGGCGGATCAGGATTCGGAGTCGTGCGCGTTGGAGGAGCCATCCTAAAGAGGTCGACCACCATTAGCACATTGACAGATAAACATTGAAGCTGAATCCAATGGAATGAAAATTGCAACATATAGTCTTCACATCCGAACAAAATGAACGAATGCATTCCTCTTGAAATGGTCACATATCCATAAATTGAGAAGCCACGAAGAATTAAGGTAGAGAAATAAATCAACAAGGTACGGATCAAGAACGAATAATCGGTAAGATATCCCAATCTCAAACCAATACCGTGGAAGAAGAACTAGAGCTACTAGAATTCCCACCTATGAAACTCCCGACTTTTCCGGTTATGCAATCAGGTGTTGGGGATACAGGGGAAGCATAATATCTCACCCAAACTAGCAAATCCTACATCCAGCTGTATCCATCCTTCAACACATAACCAAGAAACCTTCGGAAACCATCTACCTCAACCTTCGAAAAGCATCCGTTATACAAGTTATGGCGATACTCCCGAACTCCTGCCCCAGTACTGGGTGGCGTCGAGGTTATCTCACCAACAAACTGCATAAAAGAGATTTTCGATGTCGGCGAACATATCTCAAGTATTCCAGAATTGCAACGATAAAATTATGATGACAACACCTCAGAGCTCAACTCCCCGGGACACTTCCACTAAACCCCTGACATGAGGCACCAAGACAGTATTCTCATCATAAGCCATCGGAATGATTCCAAGATACTCGCGTGATCCTAAATTTTTTTTTAGTGAAATTTGAGAAGAGAAGAGTCAAAACTCTACGTCAGGATGCCTTACCAGAGCGATGAGGAGACTGGGAAGTAAAAGAATTCCTAAACTCTCTGATATATAATTCCTAAATGACTCAAACATTTTTCTAGACACAACTCAGCCGCTAAAACGATCAAGCAATAGGGCTCCTACGGTCGGGGAAGGCTCTGATTACCAACTTGTAACACCCTCGATGCGACTATAGCTCCCACGTGTCGAGGCACGACTTAGAGACACAATCGCATTGAAGGCATATGTCGCAAGTTAGGCAATCTTCACAACATCCCATGTAATGTATAATAAAAGGGGGAGATACATAGTTGCCTTACACTCGCCACGTCACATCAAAGTACATAAATAACATTACATCATCCAAAACACTCATGGCCCGACTACGGTGCCAAAATAGAAGAGAACCCAACATGCGACACGGTCCCAATCAAACCCCAACTAGGCACCACTACTGATCATTAGGAAAAGACACGTAGTAACGCTGAGAGTCCTCGTCGAACTCCCACTTGAGCTCGTACTCGTCACCTGGAGCGGAATCACCTGGACCTGCATCTGGATTTATAGTATCTGTGAGCCACAGGGACTCAGCAATCTCGCCCCCTCGCGATCAAGACTATTTAAGCTTATAGGAATGGCAAGGTAAAATATGAGTGGAGCTGCAGCAAGCGACTAGCAAGTATGGTGGCTAACTTATTCACAAAAGAGAGCGAGAAGAGGAGGCAAAGCACGAGCGAGAAGCTAGAGGAACAACCTGCGCAAACATTACTCCAACACCGTGTCCACTTCCCGGAATCCGCCGGGAAGAGGCCATCACGGTAACACACTCGGTTGATTCATTTTAATTAATTAAGGTTCAAGTTATCTATAACCGGACATTAACAAATTCCCATCTTCCCATAACCGCAGGCACGGCTTTCGAAAGTTCAATCCCTGCAGGGGAGTTCCAACTTAGCCCATGACAAGCTCTGACGGTCAATGAAGGAATAGACCTTCTCCCAAGACGTTCCGATCAGACTCGGTATCTCAGTAACTCAAGACACTTCGACAGGTTAAAACAAGACCAGCAACACCGCCCGAATGTGCCGACAAATCCCGATAGGAGCTGCACATATCTCTTTCTCAGGGCACACTCAGATAAGAAATCCGTACAACTAAAACCGGCCCTCGAGTTTCCCCGAGGTGGCGCTGCAAGGGGCTCTAGTTTGGACCAACACTCAGAGGAGCACTGGCCCGGGGGGGTTAAAATAAGATGACCCTTGAGTCTGCAGAACCCAAGGGAAAGAAAAGGCTAGGTGGAAAATGGTAAGACCAATGTTGGGCATTGCTGGAAAAGCTTTAATCAAGGTGAACTATCAAGGGGTTCCCATTATAACCCAACCGCGTAAGGAACACAAAATCCGGGAACATAACACCGATATGACGGAAACTAGGGCGGCAAGAGTGGAACAAAACACTAGGCGAGAGGCCGAGCCTTTCACCCTTTACCAAGTATATAGATGCATTAAGATAACATAGCAATATAATGATATCCCAACAAGTAAGTAAATGTTCCAACAAGGAACGACCTCCAATCTTCACCTGCAACTAGCAACGCTATAAGAGGGGCTGAGCAAAGCGGTAACATAGCCAATCAACGGTTTGCTAGGACAAGATGGGTTAGCAGTTTGACATGGCAATTGGGAGGCTGGCAAGCAATTGGTAGGCATCGTAGCATTGGCATAGCAAAGAGCGAGCAAACTAGCATAGCAAAGATAGTAGTGATTTCGAGGTGATGATCATCTTGCCTGCACAGTTGTCAGAGTTGACTGGATCCTCAAGAGCAAACTCAACGGGATCCTCGGTAGGGAACTCGTCTCCCGGCTCTACCCAAACAAGACAAACAAGCAACAAGGGTACAATCAACCACGTGCAAGACCAAGCAATATGATGAAATGATGATATGCTATGCGGGATGCGATGCGGGATGCAAAATGCAAGATATGACAGAAAAACATGAACCTGGCCTCAACTTGGAATTCCAAGTGTGCCACTGGAAAGATGAGATGAAATCGCTTGAAAACGATATAAAGATCATCGGAATCGGAGTTACGGTTTGGAAATGGCAAGTGTTTCAAAAATGGCACCGGTCTGCGATTTATAGCAAGTAGGCATCTAAATGCAACGAGAGGAACATGCTACAGCCACCAAACATGACAACAAAATACATGGCAGGGATGCACACAAGATGCTTAACAAAAGACTAGCACTGAGCCACGGCCAATTCATCCATTACGAGGTTCAAACAAGCATGGCAAAAATGCAAATGCAAAACAGATTTCAGACTTAGTGAAATTAACACTTGTCTGAAATTTCAGATCACGAAGCCCTCTTCGGAGCAGCAAAACAACATGATACATGACCTGATTAAGACAAGTAAGAACATGGCATAGAGCTACTCGACAATCTTAACAAAAGACCCAAATTGACCTGGGGCCAAAAGGGTTCACAAAATATACTAACGGGCACACGAACATAGCTAAAACACAATCAGTTTTCAGACTTTAGGTTCGAAGGATGGGGTGTGTTTTTCCGCGGACGAGTATCCGGATCTTCGAGCTTGAAACCCGAACATAGTTCGTCCTCAATATAGAGGAAGACTTGTGGATTTGCTCCTCTACTACCACTATTTGATGGGTGATTGGCGGAGATTTGATTTCTCTGTGATCGGGTTTAAGCCCAATCCGATCGTAGTCTGTAGCAACCCCCAAGGCGGCGATGCGATCCAGGAGTTCATTTAAAGATGACAACTCTGTCAGATCCATCCGTTTGGAGTGTCTGGGGTAACCGGGAAGGCGATTTTCGATGAACCGAGAAGTCATCGTCGGCTTAACAGCCGGACGGGCGGTCATGGTAAAGCCGCCCAGCCGGAGGGTTTGGCCTGAAGCCAGGGCTCCTCTGGAGGTGATACTATCCTTGATAACAAGGCGAGCCATCAATCCTGTCTTCGACGTCACAGAGGAACTCTTAATGAAAGCACCAATGTCGGTGTCAAAACCGGCGGACCTCGGGTAGCGGGTCCCGAACTGTGCGTCTAAGGTTGATGGTAACAGGAGACAGGGGACACGAAGTTTTACCTAGGTTCGGGCCCTCTTGATGGAGGTAATACCCTACGTCCTACTTGATTGATATTGATGAATATGAGGATTACAAGAGTTGATCTACCACGAGATCGTAATGGCTAAAACCCTAGAAGTCTAGCCTGTCAGATTATGATTGCCTCTACAGACTAAACCCTCCGGTTTAGGTAGACACCGGAGGGGCCTAGGGTTGTACAAAGTGGGTTACATAGAAAGGAAATAATACATCCCGCCGCCTAGCTTGCCTTCCACGCAAAGGAGAGTCCCATCCGGACACGGGAGGAAGTCTTCAATCTTGTATCTTCATGACCCAGTAGTCCGGCCCAGGTCACACAGGCCGGACGCCCGAGGACCCCTTAATCCAGGACTCCCTCACTCGCCGATCATCGGGCAAGTCAACCAAAGTCCATACTTTGTTCTCATACCTGGATCCCATCTCAGAATTCATGGCCTCAAGCCATTTTGAGGAATCTGGGCTCATCATCGCTTCCTCATAGTTCGTAGGTTCGTCATGGTCAAGTAACATGACCTCCATAATAGTATTACCGTACCACTCTGGAGCGGATCTTACTCTGGTTGACCTACGAGGTTCGACAGTAACTTGATCAGAAGTTTCATGATCATCATCATTAGCTTCCTCACTAATTCGTGTAGGAATCACTGGAACTGATTTCTGTGATGAACTACTTTCCAATTTGGGAGAAGGTATAATTACCTCATCAGGTTCTAATTTCCTCCCACTCACTTCTTTCGAGAGAAACTCCTTCTCTAGAAAGGATCCATTCTTAGCAACGAATATCTGGCCTTCGGATCTGTGATAGAAGGTGTGCCCAATAGTCTCCTTTGGGTATCCAATGAAGACACATTTCTCCGATTTGGGTTCGAGCTTATCAGGTTGAAGCTTTTTCACATAAGCATTACAGCCCCAAACTTTAAGAAACGACAACTTGGTTTCTTGCCAAACCGCATTTCATATGGTGTCGTCTCAACAGATTTAGATGGTGCCCTATTTAACGTGAATGCAGCCGTCTCTAAAGCATAACCCCAAAACGATAGCGGTAAATCAGTAAGAGACATCATATATCGCACCATATCTAATAAAGTGCGATTACGACGTTCGGACACACCATTATGCTGTGGTGTTCCGGGTGGCGTGAGTTGTGAAACTATTCCGCATTGTTTCAAATGAAAACCAAACTCATAACTCAAATATTCGCCTCCACGATCATATTGTAGAAACTTTATTTTCTTGTTACGATGAGTTTCCACTTCACTATTAAATTCTTGGAACTTTTAAAATGTTTCAGACTTATGTTTCATCAAGTAGATATACCCATATCTGCTCAAATCATCTGTGGAGGTCAGAAAATAATGATACCCGCCACGAGCATCAACACTCATCGGACCGCATATATCAGTATGTATTACTTCCAATAAGTCTGTTGCTCATTCCATTGTTCCGGAGAACGGAGTCTTAGTCATCTTGCCCATGAGGCATGGTTCGCAAGCATCAAGTGATTCATAATCAAGTGATTCCAAAAGCACATCAGGATGGAGTTTCTTCATGCACTTTACACCAATATGACCTAAACGGCAGTGCCACAAATAAGTTGCACTATCATTATTAAACTTATATCTTTTGGCTTCAATACTATGAATATGTGTATCACTACTATCGAGATTTAACAAAAATAGACCACTCATCAAGGGTGCATGACAATAAAAGATATTACTCATATAAATAGAACAAGCATTATTCTCTGATTTAAATGAATAACCATCTCGCATCAAACAAGATCCATATATAATGTTCATGCTTAACACTGGCACCAAATAACAATTATTCAGGTCTAAAACTAATCCCGAAGGTAGATGTAGAGGTAGCGTGCCGACGACGATCACATCGGCTTTGGAACCATTTCCCACGCGCATCGTCACCTCGTCCTTAGCCAATCTTCGCTTAATCCGTAGCCCCTGTTTTGTGTTGCAAATATTAGTAACAGAACCAGTATCAAATACCCAGGCGCTACTGCGAGCATTAGTAAGGTACACATCAATAACATGTATATCAAATATACCTTTCACTTTGCCATCCTTCTTATCCGCCAAATACTTGGGGTAGTTCCGCTTCCACTGACCAGTCCCTTTGCAGTAGAAGCACTCAGTCTCAGGCTTAGGTCCAGACCTGGGCTTCTTCACTTTAGCAGCAACTTGCTTGCCGTTCTTCTTGAAGTTCCCCTTCTTCCCTTTGCCCTTTTTCTTGAAACTAGTCGTCTTGTTAACCATCAACACTTGATGCTCCTTCTCGATTTCTACCTCCGCAGCCTTTAGCATTGCGAAGAGCTCGGGAATTGTCTTATCCATCCCTTGCATATTATAGTTCATCATGAAGCTTTTGTAGGTTGGTGGCAGTGATTGAAGAACTCTGTCAATGACACTATCATCAAGAAGATTAACTCCCATTTGAGTCAAGTGGTTGTGGTACCCAGACATTCTGAGTATATGTTCACTAACAGAACTATTCTCCTCCATTTTGCAGCTGTAGAACTTATTGGAGACTTCATATCTCTCAATCCGGGCATTTGCTTGAAATATTAACTTCAACTCCTGGAACATCTCATATGCTCCATGACGTTCAAAACATCGTTGAAGTCCTGATTCAAATCTGTAAAGCATGGCACACTGAACTATCGAGTAGTCATGAGCTTTGCTCTGCCAGACGTTCATAACATTTGGTGTTGCTCCTGAAGTGGGCTTTGCACCTAGCGGTGCTTCCAGGATGTAATTCTTTTGTGCAGCAATGAGGATAATCCTCAAGTTACGGACCCAGTCCATGTAGTTGCTACCATCATCTTTCAACTTAGCTTTCTCTAGGAACGCATTAAAATTCAAAGGAACTGTAGCACGGGCCATTTATCTACAACAACATAGACATGCAAAATACTATCAGGTACTAAGTTCATGATAAATTGAAGTTTAGTTAATCATATTACTTAAGAACTCCCACTTAGATAGACATCCCTCTAGTCATCTAAATGATCACGTGACCCATGTCAAATAAACCATGTCTGATCATCACGTGAGATGGAGAAGTTTTCAATGGTGAACATCACTATGTTGATCATATCTACTATATGATTCACGCTCGACCTTTCGGTCTTAGTGTTCCGAGGCCATATCTGCATATGCTAGGCTCGTCAAGTTTAACCTGAGTATTCTGCTTGTGCAAAACTAGCTTGAACCCGTTGTATGTGAACACAGAGCTTAACACACCCGACCATCACATGGTGTCTCGGCACGACGAACTGTAGCAATGGTGCATACTCAGGGAGAACACTTATACCTTGACATTTAGTGAGAGATCATCTTATAATGCTACCGCCGTACTAAGCAAAATAAGATGCATAAAAGATAAACATCACATGCAATCAATATAAGTGATATGATATGGCCATCATCATCTTGTGCCTTTGATCTCCATCACCAAAGCACCGTCATGATCACCATCTTCACCGGCTTGACACCTTGATCTCCATCGTAGCATCGTTGTCGTCTTGCCAACTATTGCCTCTACAACTATCGCTACCGCTTAGTGATAAAGTAAAGCAATTACATGGTGATTGCATTTCATACAATAAAGCGACAACCATATGGCTCCTGCCAGTTGCCGATAACTTTGTTACAAAACATGATCATCTCATACAACAATTTATATAATCACGTCTTGACCATATCACATCACAACATTCCCTGCAAAAACAAGTTAGACGTCCTCTACTTTGTTGTTGCAAGTTTTACGTGGCTGCTACGGGCTTAGCAAGAACCGTTCTTACCCACGCATCAAAAACCACAATGTTTTTCGTTAAGTGTGCTGTTTTAACCTTCAACAAGGACCGGGCGTAGTCAGACTCGATTCAACTAAAGTTGGAGAAACAGACAATCACTAGCCACCTGTGTGCGAAGCACATTGGTAGAACCAATCTCATGAACGCGGTCATGTAATGTCGGTCTGGGCCGCTTCATCCAACAATACCACCCAATCAAAGCATGATATGCTGGTAAGCAGTATGACTACAACTCTTTGTGTTGTACTCGTGCATATAACATCTACGCATAGACCTGGCTCGGATGCCACTAATGGGGAACACAGTATTTCAAAAAAATTCCTACGATCATGCAAGATCTATCTAGGAGATGCATAGCAACGAGAGGGGAGAGTGTGTCTACGTACCCTCGTAGACCAAAAGCGGACGTGTTTGGTAACGCGGTTGATGTAGTCGAACGTCTTCACGATCCAACCGATCAAGTACCAAACGCACGACACCTCCGCGATCTGCACAGTTTAGCTCGGTGACGTCCCTCGTACTCTTGATCTAGCTAAGGCCGAGGGTGAGTTCCGTCAACACGACGGCGTGTCGACGGTGATGATGAAGTTACCGACGCAGGGCTTCGCCTAAGCACTACGACAATATGATCGAGGTGTAAAATTGTGGAGGAGGGCACCACACACGGCTAAAGATCAACTTGTGTGTCTATTGGGTGCCCCCTCCCACGTATATAAAGGGGGGAGGGACGACGAGGCCGACCAGGGTTGGCACGCCCAAAGGGGGGATCCTACTCCAAGTAGGATTTTCCCCCCTTTCCTACTTCCACAAGGAGAAGGGGGGCGGAGTAGGAGAATAGAAGGAAAGGGGGGGTGTCGGTGTCAAAACCGACGGATCTCGGGTAGGGGGTCCCGAACTGTGCGTCTAGGATCGATGGTAACAGGAGGCATGGGACACGATGTTTACCCAGGTTCGGGCCCTCTTGATGGAGGTAAACCCTACGTCCTGCTTGATTAATATTGATGATATGGGTAGTACAAGAGTAGATCTACCACGAGATCAGAGAGGCTAAACCCTAGAAGCTAGCCTATGGTATGATTGTTGTATGATGAAGTTGTATATTCTATCGACTAGCCTGGCCTCGATTTATATAATGCACCAGAGGCCTAGGATAACTAGAGTCCTAGCCAAATACGTCGGTGGGGAGAAGTCCTTGCCTTGATCGCCAAGTCTTGTGGAATCTTCCTTGTATGCGGCAGTTGTCCGAACTGGCCCATGAGTATACGGACACAGGGGTCCTCGGCCCAATCTATCAGATCGGGAGATGACGTGTTGAGTACCCCCTAGTCCAGGACACCGTCAGTAGCCCCCTAAACCGGTCTTCAAGTTAGGGACGCTCCTCAATTCTTCCAAACTATTCTTCATCTTCGGTCGTCGGTCTTGAAAACTGGTTCAACAAATCTTCTCATCTTCGATCTTGAGGATCGCCGAAATGAATTCGACAAGTTTATACATCGGGTATCCGAGGAGCCCCTTTAAGTTTCCGGCCTTTACCAATGCCTTATTATTTTTATGCCACACCTCGGGTTTAAAGTTGTTCCCGGGAGGCAGTGTCCTCTTGCGTCCGAGCTCTAACACCGGACTGCATTCGAGGTATCTTTTGCGGCCGAGCACCAATGCCGGACCGCTTGCGAGCTCCAACGCCGGAATGTATCCGAGCTCCAACGCCGGACTATGTCCAAGCTCCAACGCCGGACAGTGTCCCAGATCCAACGCCGGACTATATCCGAGGTGTCATATCACCTTGGTTCAAAAAAGTTGAAGGAGTTTAGCCGAGCTTAATGCCGGAAATGCCCTCTATGGAGCCAGCCACTAGCGCCTGAGCTTTATGCCGGACTGCTTCCGAGGTGGTGCACCACCCCGAATGTGGGCCGCTTTTGTGAATATTTTTTGTTGGTGCAATTTATTCTCTGCCGAGATATATGAAGGAAATATGCCCTAGAGGCAATAATAAAGTTATTATTTATTTCCTTATATCATGATAAATGTTTATTATTCATGCTAGAATTGTATTAACCGGAAACATAATACATGTGTGAATACATAGACAAATAGAGTGTCACTAGTATGCCTCTACTAGACTAGCTCGTTAATCAAAGATGGTTATGTTTCCTAACCATGGACAAAGAGTTGTTATTTGATTAACGGGATCACATCATTAGGTGAATGATCTGATTGACATGACCCATTCCATTAGCTTAGCACCAGATCATTTAGTATGTTGCTATTGCTTTCTTCATGACTTATACATGTTCCTATGACTATGAGATTATGCAACTCCCGTTTACCGGAGGAACACTTTGTGTGCTACCAAACGTCACAACGTAACTGGGTGATTATAAAGGTGCTCTACAGGTGTCTCCAAAGGTACATGTTGGGTTGGCGTATTTTGAGATTAGGATTTGTCACTCCAATTGTCGGAGAGGTATCTCTGGGCCCTCTCGGTAATGCACATCACATAAGCCTTGCAAGCATTGCAACTAATGAGTTAGTTGTGAGATGATGTATTACGGAACGAGTAAAGAGACTTGCCGGTAATGAGATTGAACTAGGTATTGAGATACCGACGATCGAATCTCGGGCAAGTAACATACCGATGACAAAGGGAACAACCTATGTTGTTATGCGGTCTGACCGATAAAAGATCTTCATAGAATATGTAGGAGCCAATATGAGCATCCAGGTTCCGCTATTGGTTATTGACCGGAGACATGTCTCGGTCATGTCTACATTGTTCTCGAACCCGTAGGGTCCGCACGCTTAAGGTTTCGATGACAGTTATATTATGAGTTTATGAGTTTTGATGTACCGAAGGAGTTCGGAGTCCCGGATGGGATCGGGGACATGACGAGGAGTCTCGAAATGGTCGAGACATAAAGATTGATATATTGGAAGCCTATATTTGGATATCGGAAGTGTTTCGGGTGAAATCGGTATTTTACCGGAGTACCGGGAGGTTACCGGAACCCCCCGGGAGGTATATGGGCCTTAGTGGGCCTTAGTGGAAGAGATGAGAGGTGGCTAGGGCTGGGCCGTGCGCCCCTCCCCCTTAGTCCGAATAGGACAAGGAGAGGGGGCCGGCGCCCCCCTTCCTTCTCTCCCTCCTCTTTCCCCTCCTCCTGAATCCTATTCCAACTAGGAAAGGGGGGGATCCTACTCCCGGAGGGAGTAGGACTCCTCCTGGCACGCCCTCTCCTGGCCGGCCGCACCCCCCCTTTGATCCTTTATATACGGAGGCAGAGGGCACCCCTAGAGACACAAGTTGATCCACGTGATCATATTATTAGCCGTGTGCGGTGCCCCCTTCCACCATAGTCCTCGATAATATTGTAGCGGTGCTTAGGCGAAGCCCTGCGATAGTAGTACATCAAGATCGTCACCACGCTGTCGTGCTGACAGAACTCTTCCCCGGCACTTTGCTGGATCGGAGTCCGGGGATCGTCACCGAGCTGAACGTGTGCTAGAACTCGGAGGTGCCGTAGTTTCGGTGCTTGATCGGTCGGGCCGTGAAGACGTACGACTACATCAACCACGTTGTGCTAATGCTTCCATTGTCGATCTACAAGGGTACGTAGATCACACTCTCCCCTCTCGTTGCTATGCATCACCATGATCTTGCGTGTGCGTAGGAATTTTTTTGAAATTACTACGTTCCCCAACAGTGGTATCAGAGCCTAGGTTTTATGTGTTGATGTTATTTGCACGAGTAGAACGCAAGTGAGTTGTGGGCGATATAAGTCATACTGCTTACCAGCATGTCATACTTTGGTTCAGCGGTATTGTTGGATGAAGCGGCCCAGACCGACATTACGCGTACGCTTATGGGAGACTGGTTCTACCGACGTGCTTTGCACAAAGGTGGCTAGCGGGTGACAGTTTCTCCAACTTTAGTTGAACCGAGTGTGGCTACGCCCGGTCCTTGTGAAGGTTAAAACAGCACCAACTTGACAAACTATCGTTGTGGTTTTGATGCGTAGGTAAGATTGGTTCTTGCTTAAGCCCGTAGCAGCCACGTAAAACTTGCAACAACAAAGTAGAGGACGTCTAACTTGTTTTTGCAGGGCATGTTGTGATGTTATATGGTCAAGACATGATACTAAATTTTATTGTATGAGATGATCATGTTTTGTAACCGAGTTATCAGCAACTGGCAGGAGCCATATGGTTGTCGCTTTATTGTATGCAATGCAATCGCGCTGTAATGCTTTACTTTATCACTAAGCGGTAGCGATAGTCGTGGAAGCATAAGATTGGCAAGACGACAATGATGCTATGATGGAGATCAAGGTGTCGCACCGGTGACGATGGTGATCATGACGGTGCTTCGAAGATGGAGATCACAAGCACAAGATGATGATGGCCATATCATATCACTTATATTGATTGCATGTGATGTTTATCTTTTATGCATCTTATCTTGCTTTGATTGACGGTAGAATTATAAGATGATCTCTCACTAATTATCAAGAAGTGTTCTCCCTGAGTATGCATCGTTGCAAAAGTTCTTCGTGCTGAGACACCACGTGATGATCGGGTGTGATAGGCTCTACGTTCAAATACAATGGGTGCAAAACAGTTGCACACGCAGAATACTCAGGTTATACTTGACGAGCCAAGCATATACAGATATGGCCTCGGAACGCGGAGACCAAAAGGTCGAGCGTGAATCATATAGTAGATATGATCAACATAGTGATGTTCACCAATGAAGCTACTCCATCTCACGTGATGATCGGACATGGTTTAGATGATTTGGATCACGTAATCACTTAGAGGATTAGAGGGATGTCTATGTAAGTGGGAGTTCTTTAACTAATATGATTAATTGAACCTAAATTTATCATGAACTTAGTACCTAATAGTATCTTGCTTATTCATGTTTGATTGTAGATAGATGGCCCGTGATGTTGTTCCGTTGAATTTTAATGCGTTCCTTGAGAAAGCAAAGTTGAAAGATGATGGTAGCAATTACACGGACTGGGTCCGTAACTTGAGGATTATCCTCATTGCTGCACAGAAGAATTATGTCCTGGAAGCACCGCTGGGTGCCAGGCCTGCTACTAGAGCAACACCAGATGTTATGAACGTCTGGCAGAGCAAAGCTGATGACTACTCGGTAGTTCAGTGTGCCATGCTATATGGCTTAGAATCGGGACTTCAACGACGTTTTGAACGTCATGGAGCATATGAGATGTTCCAGGAGTTGAAGTTAATATTTCAAGCAAATGCCCGGATTGAGAGATATGAAGTCTCCAATAAGTTCTATAGCTGCAAGATGGAGGAGAACAGTTCTGTCAGTGAGCATATACTCAAAATGTCTGGGTATAATAATCACTTGATTCAATTGGGAGTTAATCTTCTAGATGATTGCGTCATTGACAGAATTCTCCAATCACTGCCACCAAGCTACAAGAGCTTCATGATGAACTATAATATGCAAGGGATGAATAAGACTATTCCCGAGCTCTTCGCAATGCTGAAAGCTGCGGAGGTAGAAATCAAGAAGGAGCATCAAGTGTTGATGGTCAACAAGACCACTAGTTTCAAGAAAAAGGGCAAAGGGAAGAAGGGGAACTTCAAAACGAACAGCAAGCAAGTTGCTGCTCAAGAGAAGAAACCCAAACCTGGACCTAAGCCTGAAACTGAGTGCTTCTACTGCAAGCAGACTGGTCACTGGAAGCGGAACTGCCTCAAGTATTTGGCGGATAAGAAGGATGGCAAGGTGAACAAAGGTATATGTGATATACATGTTATTGATGTGTACCTTACTAATGCTCGCAGTAGCACCTGGGTATTTGATACTGGTTCTGTTGCTAATATTTGCAACTCGAAACAGGGACTACGGATTAAGCGAAGATTAGCTAAGGACGAGGTGACGATGCGCGTGGGAAATGGTTCCAAAGTCGATGTGATCGCAGTCGGCACGCTACCTCTACATCTACCTTCGGGATTAATATTAGACCTAAATAATTGTTATTTGGTGCCAGCGTTAAGCATGAACATTATATCTGGATCTTGTTTGATGCGAGACGGTTATTCATTTAAATCAGAGAATAATGGTTGTTCTATTTACATGAGTAATATCTTTTATGGTCATGCACCCTTAAAGAGTGGTCTATTCTTATTAAATCTCGAAAGTAGTGACACACATATTCATAGTGTTGAAACCAAAAGATGCAGAGTTGATAATGATAGTGCAACTTATTTGTGGCACTGCCATTTAGGTCATATCGGTATAAAGCGCATGAAGAAACTCCATATTGATGGGCTTTTGGAACCACTTGATTATGAATCACTTGGTACTTGCGAACCGTGCCTTATGGGTAAGATGACAAAAACACCGTTCTCCGGTACTATGGAGAGAGCAACAGATTTGTTAGAAATCATACATACAGATGTATGTGGTCCAATGAATGTTGAGGCTCATGGCGGATATCGTTATTTTCTCACATTCACAGATGACTTAAGCAGATATGGGTATATCTACTTAATGAAACACAAGTCTAAAACGTTTGAAAAGTTCAAAGAATTTCAGAGTGAAGTTGAAAATCATCGGAACAAGAAAATAAAATTCCTACGATCTGATCGTGGAGGAGAATATTTGAGTTACAAGTTTGGTGTACATTTGAAACAATGTGGAATAGTTTTGCAACTCACGCCACCCGGAACACCACAGCGTAATGGTGTGTCCGAACGTCGTAATCGTACTTTACTAGATATGGTACGATCTATGATGTCTCTTACTAATTTACCGCTATCATTTTTGGGATACGCTCTAGAGACGGCCGCATTCACGTTAAATAGGGCACCATCAAAATCCGTTGAGACGACGCCTTATGAACTGTGGTTTGGCAAGAAACCAAAGTTGTCGTTTCTGAAAGTTTGGGGCTGCGATGCTTATATGAAAAAGCTTCAACCTGATAAGCTCGAACCCAAATCAGAAAATTGTGTCTTCATAGGATATCCAAAGGAAACTATTGGATACACCTTCTATCACAGATCCAAAGGCAAGACTTTTGTTGCTAAATTTGGAAACTTTCTGGAGAAGGAGTTTCTCTTGAAAGAAGTGAGTGGGAGGAAAGTAGAACTTGACGAGGTAACTGTACTTACTCCCTTATTGGAAAGTAGTACATCACAGAAACCTGGTTCTGTGACACCTACACCAATTAGTGAGGAAGCTAATGATGATGATCACGAAACTTCAGAACAAGATACTACTGAACCTCGTAGATCAACCAGAGTAAGATCCGCACCAGAGTGGTACGGTAACCCTGTTCTGGAAGTCATGCTATTAGATCATGATGAACCTACAAACTATGAAGAAGCGATGGTGAGCCCAGATTCCGCAAAATGGCTTGAAGCCATGAAATCTGAGATGGGATCCATGTATGAGAACAAAGTATGGACTTTGGTTGACTTGCCCAATGATCGGCAAGCAATTGAGAATAAATGGATCTTCAAGAAGAAGACGGACGCTGACGGTAACATTACTGTCTACAAAGCTCGACTTGTCGCAAAAGGTTTTCGGCAAGTTCAAGGGATTGACTACGATGAGACCTTCTCACCCGTAGCGATGCTTAAGTCTGTCCGAATCATGTTAGCATTTGCCGAATTTTATGATTATGAAATTTCGCAGATGGATGTCAAAACTGCATTCCTGAATGGATTTCTGGAAGAAGAGTTGTATATGATGCAACCAGAAGGTTTTGTCGATCCAAAGGGAGCTAACAAAGTGTGCAAGCTCCAGCGATCCATTTATGGACTGATGCAAGCCTCTCGGAGTTGGAATAAACGCTTTAATAGTGTCATCAAAGCATTTGGTTTTATACAGACTTTTGGAGAAGCCTATATTTACAAGAAAGTGAGTGGGAGCTCTGTAGCATTTCTGATATTATATGTGGATGACATATTACTAATTGGAAATGATATAGAATTTCTGGATAGCATAAAGGGATACTTGAATAAGAGTTTTTTTGATGAAAGACCTCGGTGAAGCTGCTTACATATTAGGCATTAAGATCTATAGAGATAGATCAAGACGCTTAATTGGATTTTCACAAAGCACATACCTTGACAAAGTTTTGAAGAAGTTCAAAATGGATCAAGCAAAGAAATGGTTCTTGCCTGTGTTACAAGGTGTGAAGTTGAGTCAGACTCAATGCCCGACCACTTCAGAAGATAGAGAGAAAATGAAAGATGTTCCCTATGCTTCAGACATAGGCTCTATCATGTATGCAATGTTGTGTACCAGACCTGATGTGTGCCTTGCTATAAGTCTAGCAGGGAGGTACCAAAGTAATCCAGGAGTGGATCACTGGACAGCGGTCAAGAACATCCTGAAATACCTGAAAAGGACTAAGGATATGTTTCTCGTTTATGGAGGTGACAAAGAGCTAATCGTAAGTGGTTACGTTGATGCGAGCTTTGACACTGATCCAGACGATTCTAAATCGCAAACCGGATATGTATTTACATTAAACGGTGGAGCTGTCAGTTGGTGCAGTTCTAAACAAAGCGTCGTGGCGGGATCTACGTGTGAAGCGGAATACATAGCTGCTTCGGAAGCAGCAAATGAAGGAGTCTGGATGAAGGAGTTCATGTCCGATCTAGGTGTCATACCTAGTGCATCGGGTCCAATGAAAATCTTTTGTGACAATACTGGTGCAATTGCCTTGGCAAAGGAATCCAGATTTCACAAGAACCAAGCACATCAAGAGACGCTTCAATTCCATCCGAGATCTAGTCCAGGTGGGAGACATAGAGATTTGCAAGATACATATGGATCTGAATGTAGCAGATCCGTTGACTAAGCCTCTTCCACGAGCAAAACATGATCATCACCAAGGCTCCATGGGTGTTAGAATCATTACTGTATAATCTAGATTATTGACTCTAGTGCAAGTGGGAGACTGAAGGAAATATGCCCTAGAGGCAATAATAAAGTTATTATTTATTTCCTTATATCATGATAAATGTTTATTATTCATGCTAGAATTGTATTAACCGGAAACATAATACATGTGTGAATACATAGACAAATAGAGTGTCACTAGTATGCCTCTACTAGACTAGCTCATTAATCAAAGATGGTTATGTTTCCTAACCATGGAAAAAGAGTTGTTATTTGATTAACAGGATCACATCATTAGGTGAATGATCTGATTGACATGACCCATTCCATTAGCTTAGCACCCGATCGTTTAGTATGTTGCTATTGCTTTCTTCATGACTTATACATGTTCCTATGACTACGAGATTATGCAACTCCCGTTTACCGGAGGAACACTTTGTGTGCTACCAAAGGTCACAACGTAACTGGGTGATTATAAAGGTGCTCTACAGGTGTCTCTCAAGGTACATGTTGGGTTGGCGTATTTCGAGATTAGGATTTGTCACTCCGATTGTCGGAGAGGTATCTCTGGGCCCTCTCGCTAATGCACATCACATAAGCCGCAAGAATTGCAACTAATGAGTTAGTTGTGAGATGATGTATTACGGAACGAGTAAAGAGACTTGCCGGTAACGAGATTGAACTAGGTATTGAGATACCGACGATCGAATCTCGGGCAAGTAACATACCGATGACAAAGGGAACAACGTATGTTGTTATGCGGTCTGACCGATGAAAGATCTTCGTAGAATATGTAGGAGCCAATATGAGCATCCAGGTTCCGCTATTGGTTATTGACCGGAGACATGTCTCGGTCATGTCTACATTTTTCTCGAACCCGTAGGGTTCGCATGCTTAAGGTTTTGATGACAGTTATATTATGAGTTTATGAGTTTTGATGTACCGAAGGAGTTCGGAGTCCCGGATGGGATCGGGGACAGGACGAGGAGTCTCGAAATGGTCGAGACATAAAGATTGATATATTGGAAGCCTATATTTGGATATCAGAAGTGTTCCGGGTGAAATCGGGATTTTACCGGAGTACCGGGAGGTTACCGGAACCCCCGGGAGGTATATGGGCCTTAGTGGGCCTTAGTGGAAGAGAGGAGAGGTGGCCAGGGCTGGGCCGTGCGCCCCTCCCCCCCTTAGTCCGAATAGGACAAGGAGAGGGGGCCGGCGCCCCCTTCCTTCTCTCCCTCCTCTTTCCCCTCCTCCCGAATCCTATTCCAACTAGGAAAGGGGGGGAATCCTACTCCCGGAGGGAGTAGGACTCCTCCTGGCGCGCCCTCTCCTGGCCGGCCGCACCCCCCTTTGATCCTTTATATACGGAGGCAGAGGGCACCCCTAGAGACACAAGTTGATCCATGTGATCATATTCTTAGCCGTGTGTAGTGCCCCCTTCCACCATAGTCCTCGATAATATTGTAGCGGTGCTTAGGCGAAGCCCTGCGACAGTAGTACATCAAGATCGTCACCATGCCGTCGTGCTGACGGAACTCTTCCCCGACACTTTGCTGGATCAGAGTCCGGGGATCGTCATCGAGCTGAACGTGTGCTAGAACTCGGAGGTGCCGTAGTTTCGGTGCTTGATCGGTCGGGCCGTGAAGACGTACGACTACATCAACCACGTTGTGCTAACGCTTCCGTTGTCGATCTACAAGGGTACGTAGATCACACTCTCCCCTCTCGTTGCTATGCATCAACATGATCTTGCGTGTGTGTAGGAATTTTTTTGAAATTACTACGTTCCCCAACAATATATAGCCAGTAGCCCTCAAGGTGTGTATCGGTGTAAAACCCGAGATGCACATGAAGGATGACGTAAGACCACTGATCCCAGTAGCCGCTGAGATTCAGGTTGATTTGCAAAATCGGCCTGAGGATCAAGTCCTAGCTCGGCAGAATACTTTGGGACACTAAAAGCGGCGTGCTCAGTCCTCGAGACTCAGGTTGTGTGCGGCCGACCAACCTGAGGATCAAGATCTCCTCGGAAACTATATTGCACATAAAATTCTCTGCATTGGACAAGCAATGCAGTAGTCTCCGAGACACTGGTCGGGTGGCAACACCAGATCAGGGGATCGATGTGCCCCTTTAATATTTGTAAATAATAAGCCCGAAGCCCAGTAGCCCCCGAGCCTTAATGCGGGCACGGGTGGCCGAATTAAGGATCAATGTCCATAGTAAAATCACAAATTATGTGCAATGACTCTATGTATCCAAGTACTTTACGTCATTAATGCTCGGATCCGCATTGTACAAAACTTTGTTGACCGACCATCGGCTTGCACCTCCTCGGCCAGTAGCCGAGGAGTGTTTGTCCTACTTTATAAAGCCTTTACGAGGTCAAAGATTTACGACAAACAAGGCAATCTGGCCACACGGTTTTATAAACAAAGGTACGCAGAGAGATGTGTTATATTACTGTTTAACAGAAGAAATGTATTCCAAAGAAAATAGTCCCGCTATCGGTTCCTTTCTTTGGGTTGTCATGCTAAGCATGATCATGAAACCTCAGCTCGAATGTAAGAGCAAAATATCGAGGATTTAGTTTGGGAGGCCAGTTAATAGCCCCCGGTAGTGTTCAGCGACACTCGAGGTCAAGCCGTAAACACTTCGGCCAATGTTATGAATGGCCCGTCATAGTCATCAGATCGCTGACCAGTTTACGCTTATTGTGACAGTCAGTTTTTGGCTTTCTCCACTAAGGTGCTTAACCATGTGAGCTGGAAGCACAATCACAGTGGTTCTCCCTTTGCACGCCTAGCCGAACAAAACGGAACGTAGGAAGCAAGTGCAGGAGCCGGGCAACCCAACTATTGACCGAAGACACAATTCGAAACCGATGCATATATAGCAATATCTGAGAATGTTTTTGCCGAATCCCTAAAGGTGTCTGGCGTTGCACTGCGAGACTAATGCTGGAAAAGCACAAATAGTTTAAAAGTGCCAAAAAGCTTGGAAAACCAAGAAACGTCAGTAAAAACATGACGTCCGAACAAGATCAAGTGTTCGGTGCCAATCCGAAAATTGGTCTTAGAAAAAAGAAGTGCTTCTGTCGTCCTTTAACATGACACATCCTATCTCAAGACTTCAAGCGGGTCAGCCTACGGCTTCAACCTCCTATCCCGAGGGCGGAGTACTTCTCATTTGGCCAGTTTAGCAAACTAAACTCTAGCGACTTTGAGAGAGAAATTAGGCTCCCGGCTAGTGACCGCACACTCGCGTCGAAAAAAGGAGTGATAAATAATAATAATAATAATAATAATAATAATAATAATAGAACTTTGCAATGACTAAGAAGAAGAACACTTATTATAAAACGGCTCAAATAAACTTAAGAGCCCCCAAGTGACTTGGGTAGAAGAATGATTGCATGTACCGAAGTACTTATATCATATCTATGTTCAACCGAACTTTAAACGCGTCTTAACCGACCGTCAGCTTCTCCCTCTTTGGTCAAGGACCGAAAAGTGTTATGTACTCCATCGGTCGTGAATATCGACGGTGTTTCCAATAACCAGGCAATCAGGCCATAAGGCTGTAACAGACAAAGCGCGCTCACGGAACTTATGCTATATTACCGTGAAGTGTAAGAAGCATCTTCGAAGAAAATAGTACCCCCACCGATACCTTTCTTCGGTGCTCATTGTTATTATGAGACTTGTGCAATAGATTTTTTGTACTCATGAGTTCCGTTGTGTGCTGACCATCATTTAAAACTATAAGAGCGCTAGCTTTCGGCTTCACCCAGTCTGAGGTCCGGCTCGGGCGACCCGATCGTGACAATCGCAGAGGTGCTCCCTTTACTCCCTAGCCGAACAATCGGGAACGTAGGGGTAAGCACAGGAGCGAGGCAACCCAGCTTGCAAATCGCTTAAGTCAATATGGTGCATATTGTGGCATAATACACGAACAAGGAACGAAGCCGTACAAGTATAATCATATGCAAGTGGAAAAAGCTTCATAAAGGAAGCCCCCAAGTGAATTGGGTCCTTGAATTTGTGTGTCACAAACAAAGTTTGGACAAGGAAATTTTTTTACAAGCAACTTTTTTCCAAAAAAGTATAATGCTTGGTCGAACCGAACACAAGTTAGAAATTAAAGCTTTGAGCATGAAAGCGACTTAGCTGGCTAATGTGTTCGGTATTGATGACGCAGTCCGAGCTTGATGCGGGGCAAGATTCCATCCCCCAAGCCAGTCCCGAGGTGGCGGAGCGGAGAGCTCGACATGACGAAGTGGTGACATAGCACGGTCAATGCAGACCGGCAGAGTGACGCCGAAGTCCCCGGATCATTTTCCTGTGCACAAAAAATAGTGCAAAACGGAGATAATAGTAATAATGATAATTAAAAAAATCGTTTCATAATAAATAATTTATGCAAAGTGAGTAATAAAAGAAATATGGCCTGGCGCCGAAGTCAATGTCGATGCAGGGCATCGGCGTGATGCGGTAAAGGCGTGGCAAAGTCTGAATTCGCAGGTCGGTCCGAGCTCCCGATGCGGCGCTCGCCGGACTATGTACGGAAACTGACCGAACCATCATGCGACTGTCGTCAATGCGGCCACCATTTGATAGACTTGTGTACATATGATGGACAAACCACAGTAATAATTCATTGGGAAAAATGAACCCAAACAAGCAAAAAATACTGGGATTAATAGCACCTGGTTTATTTGTTGTAGCAATCTGAAGGAAGGTGATTCCCAAAATTGGGACTCGATCCGCATACCCACTGCCTGATGGGCGATAAAACGACGGCATGGCAATGCTGGCAAAGGTTGGCTCGCCGAGGCAAAGCCCTCGGCCCAGCTAACGTGACGGAGCTGGTCGGCTAGTGACGCCGAAGTGTCTGGAGTAGGTTGATGAAGAGATGGTGAAGCCCCCGGTCCAGCCGAGATGTCGAAGCCTCGATGTCAGCCGATGAGTCGAAGTAGTTCGGCGTGATGGACACCAGCTTGAAGAAGCAATAGTGCGGTCCTGCCGATGCAGGTCGTGACGTGGTCGATGCCGGCTTGATGAAGCGACCGTGCGGTGATGCCGGTATGCCCGCTCTGTGTAATCCGTGGGGCGGCGATGTTGGTGATGATTTATCCTTTGCGATGCCGGGCTCTTGTTCGGCTTGCCGAGATGATGATCCGAAGAAGTTGAGCTCGGCTCAACAAACTGACGCCGTGTCTGGCGCAGGTCGGCAGCCGTGGAGTAATATTGCCGGACTGGTTTGACACCAGCATGATGTTGAAGATCATGTTCAAAAGATCTTACAGTTAGTGGGATGTGTTCGGGAACAAAACACAATACCCCATACAAAACTTCCTTCAAAAGGGATGTCCGAAATCCTGTTCATAAAAAAGATGAACTCGGGTCGGATTCGTTTTCGCGCAGAAAACAGATCCGAAAAGTGATGCACTAATCGGAAGGTTCCCGAAGTTTGGACGGTCGGATCAAGCCGAAATTTTGAGAGGTGGTAGATATAGGAATTCCGCAGCCGATCAACGGTTGGATCTTCCAAAGGACATCCGAGCTAGAAGCTGGACACCACGCCCTAAACTCATCCAAATTCCCGTCCAGATTTGACAGGGCTCCGGTATATCATGGATTGCCAGAGATTCCTCCATCGGAACTCGACGAAATTTTCCAGGGTTGTTGTAGACTCAATTCCGCACAATTCCACCAAAGCGATCGTCAAAGAGATACTCGAGGAGGTGGTGGTGGCAGATACGAGTTCGCTGTTCAGAAAAACAGCATGGTCGCTTGAGGGCAATGTTGATGTTGAGCCCCCAAGCTCCATAAATGATTCCTCCGTGATCTTGATAGAGATCGGAGTTGATGTTTGATGAAGGCCCTCGTCCAGACATGGTGATCCGAACACGGGGCGCAATTCTTGGTCCAACCAAGGTGACCAGTCGAGCTGGTGACGAAGATGCCGAAGTCGCAGTTGATCTACAGGCGAGCCATCGATCCTTTTGTCGATCACACAGCGGAACTCTCAATGAAAGCACCAATGTCGGTGTCAAAACCGGCGGATCTCGGGTAGGGGGTCCCGAACTGTGCGTCTAGGATCGATGGTAACAGGAGGCATGGGACACGATGTTTACCCAGGTTCGGGCCCTCTTGATGGAGGTAAAGTCCTACGTCCTACTTGATTAATATTGATGATATGGGTAGTACAAAAGTAGATCTACCACGAGATTAGAGAGGCTAAACCCTAGAAGCTATCCTATGGTATGATTGTTGTATGATGAAGTTGTATATTCTATCGACTAGCCTGGCCTCGGTTTATATAATGCACCAGAGGCCTAGGATAACAAGAGTCCTAGCCGAATACGCTGGTGGGGAGAAGTCCTTGCCTTGATCGCCAAGTCCTGTGGAATCTTCCTTGTATGCGGCAGTTGTCCGAAATGGCCCATGAGTATACGACCACAAGGGTCCTCGGCCCAATCTATCAGATCGGGAGATGACGTGTTGAGTACCCCCTAGTCCAGGACACCGTCAGGGGGCTGGCCCCCCTAGTCCTAGTCCAATTCGGTTTGGGATAGGGGGGGCGCGCGCCACCTCTTGTCCTGCCTCCTCTCTTCCACCACTAGGCCCATGAGGCCCAATAACTTCCCCCAGGGGGTTCCGGTAACCCCTGGTAATCCGAAACTCATCCAAAATGACCCGAGCCATTCCGGCGTCCGAATGTAACCTTCCAATATATGAATCTTTATGTATCGACCATTTCGAGACTCCTCGTCATGTCCGTGATCTCATTTGGGACTCCGAACAACCTTCGGTACATCAAATCACATAACTCATAATACAAATCGTCATCGAACGTTAAGCATGCGGACCCTACGGGTTCGAGAACTATTTAGACATGACCGAGACACATCTCCGGTCAATAACCAATAGCGGAACCTGGATTCTCATATTGGTTCCTACATATTCTACAAAGATCTTTATCGGTCAAACCGCATAACAACATATGTTGTTCCCTTTGTCATCGGTATGTTACTTGCCCTAGATTCGATCGTCGGTATCATCACACCTAGTTCAATGTCATCACCGGCAAGTCTCTTTACTCGTTCTGTAATGCATCATCCCGCAACTAACTCATTAGTCACATTGCTTGCAAGGCTTATAGTGATGTGCATTACCGAGAGGGCCCAGAGATACCTCTCCGACAGTCGGAGTGACAAATCCTAATCTTGATCTATGTCAACTCAACAAACACCATCGGAGACACTGATACGTCTCCAACGTATCTATAATTTTTGATTGCCCCATGCTATATTATCTACTGTTTTGGACTATATTGGGCTTTATTTTCCACATTTATATTATTTTTGGAACTAACCTATTAACCGGAGGCCCGACCCAGAATTGCTGTTTTTTTGCCTATTTTAGTGTTTCGGATAAACGGAATATCAAACGGAGTCCAAACGGAATAAAATCTTCGGAAACGTGATTTTCTCACCGAACGTGGTCCAGGAGACTTGGACCCTACTGCAAGGGATCAAAGAGGTGGTCACAAGGGTGGGGGCGCCCCCCTAGGGCGCGCCCCCTGCCTCATGGTCCCCTCGGTGCTCCACCGACGTACTCCTTCCTCCTATATATACACACGTACCCCCAAACGATCAGAACAGGAGCCAAAAACCTAATTCCACCGCCGCAACTTTCTGTATCCACGAGATCCCATCTTGGGGCCTGTTCCGGAGCTCCGCCAGAAAAGGGTCGTCATCACGGAGGGCTTCTACATCATCCTAGCCCCTCCGATGAAGTGTGAGTAGTTTACCTCAGACCTTCGGGTCCATAGTTAGTAGCTAGACGACTTCTTCTCTCTCTTTGAATCTCAATACAAAGTTCTTCCCCTCTCTCGTGGAGATCTATTCGATGTAATCTTCTTTTTGCGGTGTGTTTGTTGAGACCGATGAATTGTGGGTTTATGATCAAGTCTATCTATGAATAATATTTGAGTCTTCTCTGAATTCTTTTATGCATGATTGGTTATCTTTGCAAGTCTCTTCGAATTATCCGTTTGGTTTGGCCAACTAGATTGGTAGTTCTTGCCATGGGAGAAGTGCTTAGCTTTGGGTTCGATCTTGCGGTGTCCTTACCCAGTGACAGAAGGGGCAGCAAGGCACGTATTGTATCGTTGCCATCAAGGATAACAAGATGGGGTTTATTTCATATTGCATGAATTTACCTCTCTACATCATGTCATCTTGCTTAAGGCGTTACTCTGTTTTTAACTTAATACTCTAGATGCATGCTGGATAGCGGTCGATGAGTGGAGTAATAGTAGTAGATGCAGAATCATTTTGATCTACTTGTCACTGATGTGATGCCTATATACATGATCATGCCTAGATATTCTCATAATTATGCTCAATTCTATCAATTGCTCAACAGTAATTTGTTCACCCACCGTAGAATACTTATGCTCTTGAGAGAAGCCACTAGTGAAACCTATGGCCCCCGGGTCTATTCTCATCATATCAATCTCCATCACTTTTATATTGTTTTGCTATTTACTTTGCTTTTACTTTTTACTTTGCATATTTATATCAAAAATACCAAAAATATGCTATCTATCAGATCTCACTCTTGTTAGTGACCGTGAAGGGCTTGACAACCCCTAATCGTGTTGGTTGCGAGTAGCTATCGCTTTGTGCAGGTACGAGGGACTTGAGCGTGGGCTCCTACTGGATTGATACCTTAGTTCTCAAAAATGAGGGAAATACTTACGCTACTCTGCTGCATCATCCCTTCCTCTTCGAGGAAAACCAATGCAAGCTCAAGACGTAGCAAGAAGGATTTCTGGCGCCGTTGCCGGGGAGTCTACGCAAAAGTCAATATACCAAGTACCCATCATAATCCCTATCTCTCGCATTACATTTTTTGCCATTTGCCTCTCGTTTTCCTCTCCCCCAAATCACCCTTGCCGTTTTATTCGCCCACTCTCTCTATCCTCCCTCTCTGTTTGCCTCTTTTGTCTGCTTGCTTTTTGTTTTCTCATGTGTTAGATTGCTTGTTTGTCGCGATGGCTCAAGATACTAGTAAATTGTTTGACTTCACCAATATCAATAATAATGATTTCCTTAGCACTCCGATTGCTCCTTTTACCGATGCTGAATCTTGTGAAATTAATACTGCTTTATTGAATCTTGTTATGAAAGATCAATTCGCCGGCCTTCTTAGTGAAGATGTTGCTACTCATCTGAATAGCTTCATTGATTTATGTGATATGCAAAAGAAAAAAGATGTCAATAATGATGTCATTAAATTGAAGTTATTTCCTTTTTCGCTTAGAGATCGTGCTAAAGCTTGGTTTTCGTCTTTGCCTAAGAATAGTATAGATTCATGGAACAAGTGCAAAGATGCTTTTATCTCTAAGTATTTTCCTCCCACTAAGATCATCTCTCTTAGAAACGATATAATGAACTTTAAACAACTTGATCATGAACATGCTGCACAAGCTTGGGAGAGAATGAAATTAATGATACATAATTTCCCTACTCATGGTTTGAATTTGTGGATGATTATACAAAACTTTTATGCTGGATTGAATTTTGCTTCTAGAAATCTTTTAGATTCGGCCGCAGGAGGCACTTTTATGGAAATTACTTTAGGAGATGCTACTAAACTCCTAGATAATATTATGGTTAATTATTCTCAATGGCATACTAAAAGAACTTCTAATAAAAAAGTGCATGCGATAGAAGAAATTAATGTGTTGAGTGGAAAGATGGATGAACTTATGAAATTATTTGCTACTAAGAGTGTTTCTTCTATTCCTAATGATATGCCTTTGTCTACTTTGATTGAGAATAATAATGAATCTATGGATGTGAATTTTGTTGGTAGGAATAATTTTGGTAACAACGCTTATAGAGGGAATTTTAATCCTAGGCCATATCCTAGTAATCCTTCTAATAATTATGGGAATTCCTACAACAACTCTTCTGGAAATTATAATAAGATGCCCTCTGATTTTGAATCTAATATTAAAGAATTTATTTCTTTGTAAAAGAATTTTAATGCTATGATTGAAGAAAAATTGCTTAAGATTGATGATTTGGCTAGAAACATTGATAGAATTGCTCTTGATGTTGATGCTTTGAAACTTAGATCTATTCCACCTAAGCATTATATTAATGAGTCTCTAAAAGCCATGAGAATTTCAATTGATGAGTGTAAGGAAAGAACCGCTAGGATGCGTGCTTCCAAAGATGCCTTTATTAAAGCGTGTTCTTCCAATTCCTATGAAAATCAAGATGAAGATCTAAAAGTTATTGATGTGTCTCCAATTAAATCTTTATTTTGCAATATGAATCTTGATGAAACTGAATATGATCTTCCTTTACCTAGAAGGCGTTCTAAAAATTCGGAGTATTTAGACTTTAATGATGAAATTGATGAAAGTGGGATTGAAAGAAATAAAAATCTAGATGTTGCTAAACCCACTATATTGGATTTCAAGGAATTTAATTATGAAAGTTGCTCTTTGATTGATTGTATTTCCTTGTTGCAATCCGTGCTAAATTCTCCACATGCTTATAGTCGAAATAAAGCCTTCATCGAACATATTGTTGATGCCTTGATGCAATCTTATGAACAAAAACTTGAATTGAAAGTTTCTATCCCTAGAAAACTCTATGATGAGTGGGAACCAACTATTAAAATTAACATTAAAGTTCATGAGTTTTATGCTTTGTGTGATTTGGGTGCTAGTGTCTCTACTATTCCCAAGACTTTGTGTGATTTACTAGATTTCCGTAACTTTGATGATTGCTCTCTAAACTTGCATCTTGCGGATTCCACTATTAAGAAACCTATGGGAAGGATTAATTATGTTCTTATTGTTGCAAATAGGAATTATGTGCCCGTAGACTTCATTGTTCTTGATATAGATTGCAATCCTTCTTGCCCTATTATTCTTGGTAGACCTTTTCTTAGAACGGTTGGTGCGATTATTGATATGAAGGAAGGAATATTAGATTTCAATTTCCATTAAAAAGGGCATGGAACACTTTCCAAGAAATAAAATAAAATTACCATATAAAACTATCATGAGAGCCACTTATGGATTGCCTACCAAAGATGGCAATACCTAGATCTATTCTTGCTCGTTATGCCTAGCTAGGGGCGTTAAACGATAGCGCTTGTTGGGAGGCAACCCAATTTTATTTTTATTCCTTGCTTTTTGCTCCTGTTTATTAATAAATAAATTATTTAGCCTCTGTTTTGGTTGTGTTTTTTGTGTTTAATTAGTGTTTGTGCCAAGTAGAACCGTTGGGAAGACTTGGGGAAAGTCTTGTTGAACTTGCTGTAAAAAACAGAAACTTTAGTGCTCACGAGAACTGCTGTCATTTTTATTTGAAGAGTTATATTTAGTTAATTATTTTTGCAGATGATTAATAGATAAATTCCTCACGTCCAGCAATTTATTTTAGAATTTTTGGGGTTCCAGATCTTGCGCTAGCTACAGATTACTACAGACTGTTCTTTTTTTGACAGATTCTGTTTTTCGTGTGTTGTTTGCTTATTTTGATGAATCTATGGCTAGTAAAATAGTTTATAATCCATAGAGAAGTTAGAATACAGTAGGTTTAACACCAGTATAAACAAATAATGAGTTCATTACAGTACATTGAAGTGGTCTTTTGTTTTCGTTCGCTAAAGGAGCTCACGAGTTTTCTATTTTGAGTTTTGTGTTGTGAAGTTTTCATGTTTTGGGTGAATTCTTTTGATGGATCATGGAACAAGGAGTGGCAAGAGCCTAAGCTTGGGGATGCCCATGGCACCCCCAAGATAATCCAAGGACACCGAAAAGTCAAAGCTTGGGGATGCCCCCGGAAGGCATCCCCTCTTTCGTCCACTTCCATCGGTAATTTACTTGGAGCTGTATTTTTATTCACCAACATGATATGTGTTTTGCTTGGAGCATCTTGTATTATTTGTTTCTTTGTTTGTTAGTATGCCACAATCATCCTTGCTGTACACACCTTTTGAGAGAGCCATACATGAATTAAAATTTGATAGAATACTCTATGTGCTTCACTTATATATTTTGAGCTAAGTAGTTTTGCTCTATGTGCTTCACTTATATCTATTGAGCTAAGTGGTTTTGCTCTATGTGCTTCACTTATATCCTTTGAGCTAGATAATTTTGCTCTATGTGCTTCACTTATATCTTTTGAGCGTTATAATTTTGCTCTATGTGCTTCACTTAGATCTTTTAGAGCACGGTGGTGGATATGTTTTAAAGAAACTATTGATCTCTCATGCTTCACTTAAATTAATTTGAGAGTCTCTTAATAGCATGGTAATTTTCCTAATAATAATATGCTTGGTATTCAAGATTTGTGAAACTCTCTTTTGAGTGTGTTGAATACTAAGAAAAGATTGAAGCATGATAATTGTTTTGAGTTATGGAGGTGATAATATTAAAGTCATGCTAGTTGAGTAGTTGTGAATTTAAAGAATACTTGTGTTAAGTTTGTGATTCCCGTAGCATGCACGTATGGTGAACCGTTATGTGATGAAGTCGGAGCATGATTTATTTATTGATTGTCTTCCTTATGAGTGGCGGTCGTGGACGAGCGATGGTCTTTTCCTACCAATCTATCCCCCTAGGAGCATGCGCATAATACTTTGCTTTGATAACTTCTAGATTTTTGCAATAAGTATATGAGTTCTTTATGACTAATGTTGAGTCCATGGATTATACGCACTCTCACCCTTCCACCTTTGCTAGCCTCTCTAATACCGCGCAACTTTCGCCGGTATCATACACCTACCATATACCTTCCTCAAAATAGCCACCACACCTACCTATTATGGCATTTCCATAGCCATTCCGAGATATATTGCCATGCAACTTTCCACCATCTAGTTCATCATGACACACTTCATCATTGTCATATTGCATATCCCGGCATTCACATAGAGTCATATTTTGTTCTAAGTATCGAGTTGTAATTGTTGAGTTATAATAAAAATAAAAGTGTGATGATCATCATTATTAGAGCATTGTCCTAGTGAGGAAAGAATGATGGAGACTATGATTCCCCCATAAGTCGGGATGAGACTCCGGACGAAAAAAAGAGGCCATAAAAAAGAGAAAAGGCCCAAACAAAAAAAATGATGAGAGAAAAAGAGAGAAGGGACAATGTTACTATCCTTTTACCACACTTGTGCTTCAAAGTAGCACCATGATCTTCATAGTAGAGAGTCTCTCATGTTATCACCTTCATATACTAGTGGGAATTTTTCATTATAGAACTTGGCTTGTATATTCCAATGATGGGCTTCCTCAAATTGCCCTAGGTATTCATGAGCAAGCAAGTTGGATGCACACCCACTTAGTTTCTTTTTTAGCTTTCATATACTTATAGCTCTAGTGCATCCGTTGCGTGGCAATCCCTACTCACTCACATTGATATCTATTGATGGGCATCTCCATAGCCCGTTGATACGCCTAGTTGATGTGAGACTATCTTCCCCTTTTTGTCTTCTCCACAACCACCATTCTATTCCATCTATAGTGTTATATCCATGGCTCACGCTCATGTATTGCGTGAAGATTGAAAAAGTTTTGAAAAAGTTAGAGTATGAAACAATTGCTTGGCTTGTCATCGGGGTTGTGCATGATTTAAATACTTTGTGTGGGGAAGATGGAGCATAGCCAGACTATATGATTTTGTAGGGATAACTTTCTTTGGCCATGTTATTTTGAGAAGACATAATTGGTTTGTTTGTATGCTTGAAGTATTATTATTTTCTATGTCAATATGAACTTTTATCTTGAATCTTTCTAATCTGAATATTCATACCACAATTAAGAAGATTTGCATTGAAATTATGCCAAGTAGCACTCCGCATCAAAAATTCTCTTTTTATCATTTACCAACTCGAGGACGAGCAGGAATTAAGCTTAGGGATGTGTGATACGTCTCCAACGTATCTATAATTTTTGATTGCTCCATGCTATATTATCTACTGTTTTGGACTATATTGGGCTTTATTTTCCACTTTTATATTATTTTTGGGACTAACCTATTAACCGGAGGCCCAGCCCAGAATTGTTGTTTTTTGCCTATTTCAGTGTTTCGGATAAACGAAATATCAAACGGAGTCCAAACGGAATAAAATCTTCGAAAACGTGATTTTCTCACCGAACGTGATCCAGGAGACTTGGACCCTACTGCAAGGGATCAAAGAGGTGGTCACGAGGGTGGGGGGCGCCCCCCTACCTCGTGGGCCCCTCGGTGCTCCACCGACGTACTCCTTCCTCCTATATATACACATGTACCCCCAAACGATCAGAACAGGAGCCAAAAACCTAATTCCACCGCCGCAACTTTCTGTATCCACGAGATCCCATCTTGGGGCCTGTTCCGGAGCTCCGCCAGAAAAGGGTCGTCATCACGGAGGGCTTCTACATCATCCTAGCCCCTCCGATGAAGTGTGAGTAGTTTACCTCAGACCTTCGGGTCCATAGTTAGTAGCTAGACGGCTTCTTCTCTCTCTTTGAATCTCAATACAAAGTTCTTCCCCTCTCTCGTGGAGATCTATTCGATGTAATCTTCTTTTTGCGGTGTGTTTGTTGAGATCGATGAATTGTGGGTTTATGATCAAGTCTATCTATGAATAATATTTGAATCTTCTCTGAATTCTTTTATGCATGATTGGTTATCTTTGCAAGTCTCTTCGAATTATCCGTTTGGTTTGGCCAACTAGTTTGGTAGTTCTTGCCATGGGAGAAGTGCTTAGCTTTGGGTTCGATCTTGCGGTGTCCTTACCCAGTGACAGAAGGGGCAGCAAGGCACGTATTGTATCATTGCCATCGAGGATAACAAGATGGGGTTTATTTCATATTGCATGAATTTACCTCTCTACATCATGTCAACTTGCTTAAGGCGTTACTCTGTTTTTAACTTAATACTCTAGATGCATGCTGGATAGCGGTCGATGAGTGGAGTAATAGTAGTAGATGCAGAATCATTTCGATCTACTTGTCACGGACGTGATGCCTATATACATGATCATGCCTAGATATTCTCATAATTATGCTCAATTCTATCAATTGCTCAACAGTAATTTGTTCACCCACCGTAGAATACTTATGCTCTTGAGAGAAGCCACTAGTGAAACCTATGGCCCCCGGGTCTATTCTCATCATATCAATCTCCATCACTTTTATATTGTTTTGCTATTTACTTTGCTTTTACTTTTTACTTTACATCTTTATATCAAAAATACCAAAAATATTCTATCTATCAGATCTCAATCTCGTAAGTGACCGTGAAGGGCTTGACAACCCCTAATCGCGTTGGTTGCGAGTAGCTATCGCTTTGTGCAGGTACGAGGGACTTGAGCGTGGGCTCCTACTGGATTGATACCTTGGTTCTCAAAAACTGAGGGAAATACTTACGCTACTCTGCTGCATCATCCCTTCCTCTTCGGGGAAAACCAACGCAAGTTGAAGACGTAGCAGACACCTGTAGAGCATCTTTATAATCACCTAGTTACATTGTGATGTTTGATAGGACACTAAGTGTTCCTCCGGTATTCCGGAGTTGCATAATCTCATAGTCATAGGAACATGTATAAGTCATGAAGAAAGCAATAGCAATAAACTAAATGATCATAGTGCTAAGCTAACGGATGGGTCTAGTCCATCACATCATTCTGTAATGATGTCATCTCATTCATCAAATGACAACACATGTCCATGGCTAGGAAACTTAACCATATTTGATTAACGAGCTAGTCAAGTAGAGGCATACTAGGGACACTCTGTTTGTCTATGTATTCACACATGTACTAAGTTTCCGCTTAATACAATTCTAGCATGAATAATAAACATTTATCATGATATAAGGAAATATAAATAACAACTTTATTATTGCCTCTAGGGCATATTTCCTTCAAACATGATGTAGATGAGATCCGTTTATCTATGGCGGTAGATATATATCTCATCTTTTTATCCTTAGTAGCAACGATACATACGTGTCCGTTCCCTTTCTGTCACTGGGATCAAGCACCGTAAGATCGAACCCACTACCGGGCACCTCTTCCCATTGTAAGATAAATAGATCAAGTTGGCCAGACAAAACCCAAATATCGGAGAAGAAATACAAGGCTATAATAGATCATGCATAAAAGAGATCAAAGAAACTCAAATACTTTCATGGATATAAAAGATAGATCATCGATCCCAACAAACACACCGCAAAAGAGTTACATCATATGGATCTCCAAGAGACCATTATATTGAGAATCAAGAGAGAGAGATGAAGCCATGTGGCTACTAACTACGGACCCGAAGGTCTACAAAGAACTACTCACGCATCATCGGAGAGGCACCAATGGAAGTGGTGAACCCCTCCATGATGGTGTCTAGATTGGATCTGGTGGTTCTGGACTCTGCGGCGACTGGATGAATATTTCGTCGAATACCCTAGGGTTTTGGGAATATTGGGGTATTTATAGAGCAAAGAGGCAGTCTGGGGGGGGGCACCCGAGGTGGGCACAACCCACCAGGGCACGCCTGGGCCTCCTGGCACGCCCTGGTGGGTTGTCCCCTCCTCGGGATTCCCCCTAGGTGCAACCAGGGCCCAATATCTTCCATCTGGTCCATAAAAAATCTCTGTAAAGTTTCGTGGCATTTGGACCCCGTTTGATATTGATTTTCTGTGAGGAGGAGGAGTGGCCTGACGCGGTGCCAGACTTGGAGGAGGAGTGGCCTGACGCGGTGCCGGACTTGGAGTAGGAGGAGTGGCCTGATGCGGTGCCGGACTTGGAGGAGGAGTGGCCTGACGCGGTGCTAGACTTGGAGGAGGAGGAGTGGCCTGACGCGGTGCCGGACTTGGAGTAGGAGGAGTGGCCTGACGTGGTGCCGGACTTGGAGGAGGAGTGGCCTGACGCGGTGTCGGTGGCCTTGGAAAGATGATGCAATTCTTTCTCTATAGAATGATACGATGTATGGCATCTCCCAGTGTGTGCTCGTCGTCACCTCAACGAATGTAAAGCTCTAGCCCTGAATATTATGGCACCACTTCATCAACTTCGACACGAGCATAGCCAGCTGGAATCAGATTGCAATGAAAGGTTGCTTCAGGGGGATTTGTATAAGCAACGTCGTCCTCCACCTTCATGGATATGTTCTTCATTTTGAAGTGTAGCTCACAATTAGTGTTATCCATGATGTCATCCACAGGGTATCTATCCAGCACTGCCTCATCGCCCAGGCGACACCCACACTGCTTCTCAGCATGGATGGGACGGTGCTATCCAATGCTGGATCCGCTAGCTGCTGTCGCTGTAGAGACCCCCTTTCCTAGCTAAGTGAGTTGATCTGCTGCTGCTGCTGCCACTGGAATTGGAGTGCCAACTCCGTGTGCTTTGATTCTACTATGCGAAGGCATTTTGCTTCCTACTTCCTCTCCTCCTCCTTCAGCTTCCTCTTCTTCTCCTCCAGCATCTTCTTTCTCGCACGACTTCTGTAGCCAGCGTTCTAGTCCAAAAACCCCTCATACCACGGAACAACGCATTTGCCTCATGTTCTTCCTAGTTGTTCAGGATCTCCCAGGGCGCGCGTAAGCTCGGCGTTTTGTCTGTTGGGTGTGAACACCCCCGTTCGAGCCTCTTCTATTGCAACAAGTAGTTTGACGCTGGCTCCTTTAAGACTTGCCCGCTCCAAACCTAGCCTGTCTTTGGGTCCAACGTCCCCCCATGCGCATAGAACCAAGTCCTGGACCTGGGGGGCAGCTCAATGTAACTGGAATGACCCCTGCATCCACCATCTGTTGCTCAGCCTTATCCCACATAGGTCGGGCCACCGCGTAGCCACCTGGCCCCAGCTTATGGTAATGCTCCTTTTTTGCGGCATTGATCTTGTTTATTCTCGGCCGTTCCTGAGCTAATTCTGATTCCTTGAATTTCACGAAAGCAGGCCAGTGATCTCTTTGCTTCTCCAGTGTTCCCTTGAATTCTGGAGTCTTCTTTCCTCCTTCGACGTACTTGGCCCATATACTTTTCTTATGGTTGTTGAATGCTACCGCCATCTTCCTAAGAGCAGCGTCCTTGACTTTCTGCACATCTGCATTTGTGAAATGTGACATGAGAGATTCCCAAAGAGGATCTTTTGCGCTTTGGTCGGCAAAAGTATGATCTGGACGTTACTTTGCTGGTTTTTCCATTCTTGAATGGAGATCGGGATTTGGTCCTTCACAAGAACTCCGCACTGACGAACGAACTTGCCCACATTCTTCTTAGGCTCGCTTGGTTCGCCATTAGGTTTGATGGCATCGATGTTGTATTTACACCATCCTTCAACTTTTTGGCCGGGCCTCGCACTTTCAAGCTGCCTATAGAAGATTTGCTCGATCCGGATGGCTGAAAGAAGAAATATCGATTCGTTAATATATATACAAATCAATTAAAACATGTGATGATCACCAGATACCTGCTTATATAAATATACCTTGCCGGTCTTTGTTATTTCAAGATCAACATTTTCTTCATCATCATAATCATAGTTATGGACTTCATCTATTCGTTCGTCTTCATCAAATATCATACCCTCACCGGTAGGGTTCAGATATTGCGAGCCATCATCTTCTTCAAACTCATCTGGGCGAGGGGATGAGCATATGATGTTGAACATGGCCTCCTCTCCTTCTCTGCCAGTATTGTCCATAGCTTTTATTTAACTAATCCAGAAGAAATATAAAACAATTTAGTATTCAAATTAGAATGCATGGATGCAATCAATAAGGAAAAACTGAATCATAGTACATAATATGCATCATCGAATACATCGTCTCCAATATTATCGAATAATATATATAATCTCGAATACATCATCTCGAATATTACTGAATAATATATATATATAATCTCGAATACATCGTCTTAAATATTATCGAATACATCACTAGCTAGCTAATACAGATCGAATACTATCGAATAATCTAGTTCACTAGTGGTTCCTGAGGCGCGGGCGGTGGACACCAAAAGAGAAGGAACCATCACATGATCATAGCTTGGGTGAGATCCCCAAAGAACCTGCCAGGTATTGGAGAACCTGACATCCAATGTAGACATGTAGCTACGGACGTGCTTGTCCTCCTCCCTAACACGGCGACATACCACCTCCGGCGGGGCCGGCTCCCTCCGCACCGAAAGTGGCCCACACGAACGCCACCAAAGGAGCTCCGGGTCGACGACGGGATCTGGGGCTGGGTTCCTCACCAACCGGCGCGCCCCTGAAGGTAGCACCTCCTAGTGCCAGCCCGGCAGAGCCCAGTCCTGGACACGGCTCCTCTGAAGCAGGATGTCATCCCGAACGGGTCGACGGCGAGGATGCGGGTCGGGCATCGTTGATGCCGAGGACAAATTCTATATGCAAATGTAACATTTTTAAATGATTGGATTGTGATTTCTTATATACAAATTCTATATGCAAATTCTGTATGCAAATGTAACATAATGGATTCTCTTAACCTTTAAGGGATTTAACAAAATGGTGCCATTCTGGATGTGCAGAAAATGGTCCATATTTTTTTGAGATAGCTTACCAGGCTTGCTGCCTGGTAAATGGTCCAAATTTTTCCTGATCTTATCTACCCTTCTATATGTCACGTTCTCTAGTGTCAAAGGATTCAAGAAAACCATGGCTTCCTAATTAGCCGGAAGTAACAGGCACATAATGGTACGAAACTCTCCAAAATTGTTTTGGAAAGGAGTCCCGGATAGGATAATTAGCTTTTTGGTACAAAGTTCAGCAAAGCCTTCTGAATATCGCTATTTGGAAGGCCTTTGCTGAAATTCGTACCAAAAAGCGAGTTATTCTATCCAGAACTCTGTTCCAAAACAACTTTGAAGAGCTTCGTAGCATCATATGCTTATTACTTCCAGCTAATGATGAAGCCATGGATTTCTTTAATACTTTGACAGGCAACAAGACATATAGAAGAATATATTGTTGGGGAACGTAGTATGCAATTTCAAAAAATTCCTACGCTCATGCAAGATCTATCTACGAGATGCATAGCAACGAGAGGGGGGAGGGGATGTGTCCATGTACCCTCGTAGACCGAAAACCGAAGCATTTGACAATGCGGTTGATGTAGTCGAACTTCTGCACACGTTCAGCTCGATGACGTCCCTTGAAATCTTGATCCAGCAAACTGTCGAGGGAGAGTTCCGTCAGCACAATGGCGTGGTGACGGTGATGGTGAAGTGATCCGCGCAAGGCTTCACCTAAGCACTACATGAATATGACCGGAGGCGTAAACTGTGGAGGAGGGCGCCGCACACGGCTAACAAATGTTTGTTGTGTGTTCTAGCAGTGCCCCCTCATATATATAAGTTGGAGGGGAGGAGAGGCAGCCAAGGGGGCGCCCCAAGTAGGAGGAATCCTACTTGGGGTCCTCCCAATTCGGCCTCCCCCCTTTCCTATTCCTATTCGGAGTAGGAAGGGAAGAGGGGGAAGGGGGAGTCCTATTCCCCTTTTCCTTTCCTCCTTCCCCTTTTCTACTCCAATTTGGCCAGCCCATATGGGAGGGGCCCACCAGCCCCTTAGGGGCTTGTTTGTCCCCTTCTTGGCCCATTAAGGCCCATATAGTTTGCTGGGGGTTGCCCGGAACCCCTTCCGGTGACCCGATACGGACCCGGTACCCTCGGAACACTTCTGGTGTCCAAATACTATCGTCCTATATATGAATCTTTACCTATCGACCATTTTGAGACTCCTTGTCATGTACGTGATCTAATCCGGGACTCTAAACAACATTCGGTCACCAAATCACATAACTCATACAATACAAATCGTCATCGAATGTTAAGTGTGCGGACCCTACGGGTTTGAGAACAATGTAGACATGACCGAGACACCTCTTCGGTCAATAACCAATAGTGGAACCTGGATACTCATATTGGCTCACACATATTCTACGAAGATCTTTAACAACATACGTTATTCCCTTTGTCATTGGTAAGTTACTTGCCCGAGATTCGATCGTCGGTATATCCATACCTAGTTCAATCTCGTTACCGGCAAGTCTCTTTACTCGTTCCGTAATGCATCATCCCGCAACTAACTCATTAGTCACATTGCTTGCAAGGCTTATCATGATGTGCATTGCCGAGAGGGCCAAGAGATACCTCTTCGGTACTCGGAGTGACAAATCCTATTCTCGATCTATGCCAACCCAACAAACACCTTCGGAGATACCTGTAGAGCATCTTTATGATCTCCCAGTTACGTTGTGACGTTTGATAGCACACAAGGTATTCCTCCGGTATCCGGGATTTGCATAATCTCATAGTCAAAGGAATATGTATATGACATGAAGAAATCTATAGCAATAAAACTGAACGATCATTATGCTAACCTAACGGATGGGTCTTGTCCATCACATCATTCTCCTAATGATGTGATCTCATTCATCAAATGACAACACATGTCTATGGTTAGGTAACTTAACCATTTTTTATTAACGAGCTAGTCTAGTAGAGGCTTACTAGGGACACGGTGTTTTGTCTATGTATCCACACATGTATCAAGTTTCCGGTTAATACAATTCTAGCATGAATAATAAACATTTATCATGATATAAGGAAATATAAAATAATACTTTATTATTGCCTCTAGGGCATATTTTCTTCAGTATACCACTTGCACTAGAGTCAATAACCTGGTTCACATCGCCATGTGATTTAACACCAATAGTTCACATCACCATGTGACCAACACCCAAAGGGTTTACTAGAATCAATAATCTAGTTCAAATCGCTATGTTATTAACACCCAAAGAGTACTAAGGTGTGATCATGTTTTACTTGTGAGAGAAGTTTAGTCAACGGTCTGCAACATTCAGATCCGTATGTATTTTGCAAATTTCTATGTCTACAATGCTCTGCATGGAGCTACTTTATCTAATTGCTCCCATTTTCAATATGTATCCAGATTGAGACTCAGAGTCATCCGGATTGGTGTCAAAGCTTGCATCGATGTAACCCTTTATGACAAACTCTTTACCACCTCCATAACCGAGAAACATTTCCTTAGTCCTCTTAGGTAACTAAGGATAATTTTGACCGCTATCCAATGATCTACTCCTAGATAACTATTGTACCCCCTTGCCAAACTCATGGCAAAGTACACAACATAGCATACTTTATAGAACCTATGGCTGAGGCATAGGGAATGACTTTCATTCTCTCTCTATCTTCTATTGTGGTCGGGTTTTGAGTCTTACTCAATTTCACAGCTTGTAACACAGGCAAGAACCCTTTCTTTGATATATCCATTTTGAACTTCTTCAAAACTTTATCAAGGTATGTGCTTTGTGAAAGTCCTATTAAGCGTCTCGATCTATCCCTATAGATCTTGATGCTCAATATGTAAGCAGCTTCACCGAGGTTTTTCAATGAAAAACTTTTATTCAAGTATCATTTTATGCTATCCATAAACTCTATATCATTTCCAATCAACAATATGTCATCCACATATAATATTAGAAATGCTCAAAGCTCCCACTCACTTTCTTGTAAATACAGGCTTCTCCAAAAGTCTGTATAAAACCATATGCTTTGATAACCTCATCAAAGCGTATATTCCAACTCCGAGATGCTTGCACCAGTCCATAGATGGATCACTGGATCTTGCACACTTTTTTAGCACCTTTAGGATCGACAAAACCTTCTAGTTGTATCATATACAACTCTTCTTTAAGAAGTCCATTAAGGAATGCAGCTTTGACGTCCATTTGCCAGATTTCATAATCATAAAATGCGGAAATTGCTAACGTGATTCCGTCAGACTTAAGCATCGCTACGGGTGAGAAAGTCTCATCATAGTCAAATCCTTGGACTTGTCAAAAACCTTTCGCGACAAGTCGAGTTTTGTAGACAACAACATTACCATCAGCTTCAGTCTTCTTCTTGAATACCATTCATTCTCGATGGCTCGCCGATCATCGGGCAAGTCAACCAAAGTCCACACTTTGTTCTCATACATAGATCCTATCTCAGATTTCATGGCATCAAGCCATTTATCAGAATCTGGGCTCATCATAGCTTCTTCATAGTTCGTAGGTTCGTCATGGTCTAGTAACATGACTTCCAGAACAGGGTTACCATACTACTCTGGCGCAGAACGTGCTCTGGTTGACCTACGAGGTTCAGTAGTAACTTGATCTGAAGTTTCATGATCATTATCATTAGCTTCCTCTCTAGTTGGTGTAGGCATCACATGAACGATTTTCTGTGATGAGCTACTTTCCAATTCGAGAAAAGGTACAATTACCTCATCAAGTTCTACTTTCCTCCCACTCACTTGTTTCGAGAGAAACTCCTTCTCTAGAAAGGATCCATTCTTAGCAACAAAGAACTTGCCTTCGGGTCTGTGGTAGAAGGTGTACCCAACAGTTTCTTTTGGGTATCCTATGAAGACACACTTCTCCAATTTGGGTTCGAGCTTATCAGGCTGAAGCTTTTTCACATCGCAACCCCAAACTTTAAGAAACGACAGCTTACGTTTCTTACCAAACCATAGTTCATACGGTGTCGTCTCAATGGATTTAGACGGTGCCCTATTTAACGTGAATGCAGCTGTCTCTAACGCATAAGCCCAAAACGATAGTGGTAAATCAGTAAGAGACATCATAGATCGCACCATACGTAATAATGTACGGTTACGACATTCGGACACACCATTATGCTGTGGTGTTCCAGGTGGCTTGAGTTGTGAAACTATTCCACATTATTTTAAATGAAGGCCAAACTCGTAACTCAAATATTCTCATCCGCGATCAGATCGTAGAAACTTTATTTTCTTATTATGATGATTGTCCACTTCACTCTGAAATTCTTTGAACTTTTCAAATGTTTCAGACTTGTGTTTCATTAAGTAGATATACCTATATATTCTCAAATCATATGTGAAGGTCAGAAAATAACGATACCCGTCGCGTGCCTCAACACTGACCGGATCACATACATCGGTATGTATTATGTCCAATAAGTCATTGGCTCGCTCCATTGTTCTGGAGAACAGAGTTTTAGTCATGTTGCCCATGAGGCATGGTTTGCAAGTATCAAATGATTCATAATCAAGTGATTCCAAAATCCATCCGTATGGAGTTTCTTCATGCGCTTTACACCAATATGACCTAAACAACAGTGCCACAAATATGTTGCACTATCATTATCAACTTTGCATCTTTTGGCATCAATATTACGAATATGTGTATCACTGCAATCAAGATTCAATAAACCATTTATATTGAGTGTATGACCATAGAAGGTTTTATTCATGTAAACAGGACCACAATTATTCTTTGAATTAAATGAATAACTGTATTGCAATAAACATGATCCAATCATATTCATGCTCAAAGCAAACACCAAATAACATTTATTTTAGGTTCAACACTAATCCTGAAGGTAAAGGGAGTGTGTGATGGTGATCTTATCAACCTTGGAATCACTTCCAACACACATGGTCACCTCGCCCTTAACTAGTATCTATTCATTTTGCAACTCCTGTTTCGAGTTACAAATCTTAGCAACTGAACCGGTATCAAATACCCAGGGGCTACTATGAACACTAGTAAAGTACACATCAATAACACGTATATCAAATATACCTTTGTTCACTTTGCCATCCTTCTTATCTGCCAAGTTTTTGGGGCAGTTCCAGTTCCAGTGACCACTTCCTTTGCAGTAGAAGCACTCAGTTTCAGGTTTGGGTCTAGCTTTGGGCTTCTTCACGGGAGTGGCAACTTGCTTGCCATTCTTCTTGAAGTTCCCTTTCTTTCCCTTGCGCTTTTTCTTGAAACTAGTGGTCTTGTTAACCATCAACACTTGATGCTATTTCTTGATTTCTACCTTCGCCGATTTCAGCATTGCGAAGAGCTTGGGAATCGTTTTCGTCATCCCTTGCATATTATAGTTCATCAAGAAGTTCTAGTAGTTTGGTGATAGTGACTAGAGAACCTATGACTGAGGCATAGGGAATGACTTTCATTCTCTCTCTATCTTCTGCCACCATTGGGCTTTGAGTTTTACTCAACTTCACACCTTGCAACATGGGCAAGAACCCTTTCTTTGACTGATCCTTTTTGAACTTTTCAAAATATTGCCAAGGTATGTGCTTTGTGAAAGTCTTATTAAGCTTCTCGATATATCCCTATAGATCTTGATGCCCAATATATAAGTAGCTTCACCAAGGTCTTTCATTGAAAAAATCTTATTAAAGTATCCTTTTATGCTATCCAGAAATTCTATATCATTTTCAATCAACAATATGTCATCCACATATAATATCAGAAATGCTACAGAGCTCCCACTCACTTTCTTGTAAATATATGCTTCACCATAAGTCTATATAAAACCATATGCTTTTATCACCTTATCAAAGCGTATATTCCAACTCCAAGATGCTTGCACCAGTCCATAGATGGGTCGCTGGAGTTTGCATACTTTGTTAGCACCTTTAGGATCGACAAAACCTTCTGGTTGCATCATATACAAGAAAACCATTAAGAAATGCAGTTTTGACATCCATTTGCCAGATTTCATAAAATGTGGCAATTGCTAACTAGATTCAGACAGACTTAAGCATCGCTACGAGTGAGAAAATCTCATCGTAGTCAACACCTTGAACTTGTCGAAAACCTTTTGCGACTAGTCAAGCTTTGTAGATAGTAACACTACCATGAGCGTTTGTCTCCCTCTTGAAGATCCATTTATTATCAATGGTTTGCCGATCATCGGGCAAGTCCACCAAAGTCCACACTTTGTTCTCATACATGGATCCTATCTCAGATTTCATGGCCTCAAGCCATTTTGCGGAATCTGGGCTCATCATCGCTTCCTCATAGTTCGTAGGTTCATCATGGTCTAGTAACACGACTTCCAGAATAGGATTACCATACCACTCTGATGCAGGACGTGCTCTGGTTGACCTACAAGGTTCAGTAGTAACTTGATCTGAAGTTTCATGATCATTATCATTAGCTTCCTCTCTAGTTGGTGTAGGCATCACAGGAATGGTTTTCTATGATGATCTATTTTCGAATTCAAGAGAAGGTACAATTACCTCATCATGTTCTACTTTCCTCCCACTCACTTCTTTCGAGAGAAACTCCTTCTCTAGAAAGGATCCATTCTTAGCAACAAAGATCTTGCCTTCGGACCTCTGATAGAAGGTGTAGCCAACAAAGATCTTGCCTTCGGATCTCTGATAGAAGGTGTAGCCAACAGTTTCTTTTGGGTATCCTATGAAGACTCACTTCTTCGATCTGGGTTCAAGCTTATCAGGCTGAAGCTTTTTCACATAAGCATCGCAACCCCAAACTTTAATAAACGACAACTTAGGTTTCTTACCACACCACAGTTCATACAGTGTCGTCTCAACGGATTTAGATGGTGCCCTATTTAACGTGAATGCAGTTGTCTCTAATGCATAACCCCAAAACAATAGTGGTAAATCGGTAAGAGACATCATAGAGCACACCATATCTAATAAAGTACGGTTACGATGTTCGGACACACCATTACGCTGTGGTGTTCCAGGTGGCATGGGTTGTGAAACTACTCCACATTGTTTTAAATGAAGGCCAAACTTGTAACTCAAATATTCGCCTCCGCGACCAGATCGTAGAAACTTTATTTTCTTGTTACAATGATTCTCAACTTCACTCTAAAATTCTTTGAACTTTTCAAATGTTTCAGACTTGTGTTTCATTAAGTATATATACCCATATCTGCTCAAATCATCTGTGAAGGTCAGAAAATAATGATACCCGCCGCGAGCCTCAACACTCATCAGACCGCATACATCGGTATGTATTACCTCCAATAAGTTAGTGGCTCGCTCCATTGTTCCGGAGAATGGAGTGTTAGTCATCTTGACCATGAGGCATGGTTCGCAAGAATCAAATGATTCATAATCAAGTGATTCCAAAAGTCCACCCACATGGAGTTTCTTCATGCGCTTTACACCAATATGACGTAAACGGCTGTGCCACTAGTATGTTGCACTATCATTATCAACTTTGCATCTTTTGGCATTAATATTATGAATATGTGTATCACTACGATTGAGATTCAATAAACCATTCACCTTGGGTGTATCACCATAGAAGGTTTTATTCATGTAAATAGAATAACAATTATTCTTTGACTTAAATGAATAACCGTATTGCAATAAACATGATCATGTCATATTCATGCTCAACGCAAACACCAAATAACATATATTTTAGGTTCAACACTAACCCCGAAGGTAAAGGGAGTGTGTGATGGTGATCTTATCAACCTTGGAATCACTTCCAACAAACATCATCACATCACCCTCAACTAGTATCTGTTCATTTTGCAACACCTCTTTCAAGTTACAAATCTTTGCAACTAAACCGGTATCAAATACCGAGGGGCTACTATGAACACTAGTAAAGTACACATCAATAACATGTATATCAAATATACCTTTGTTCACTTTGCCATCCTTCTTATCCGCCAAGTATTTGGGGCAGTTCCGCTTCCAATGACCATTTTCTTTGCAGTAGAAGCACTCAGTTTCAGGCTTAGGTCTAGCTTTGGGCTTCTTCATGGGAGTGACATCTTGCTTTTCATTCTTGAAGTTCCCTTTCTTTCCCTTTCCCTTTTTCTTGAAACTAGTGGTCATGTTAACCATCAACACTTGATGCTATTTCTTGATTTCTACCTTCGCTGATTTCAGCATCGCGAAGAGCTTGGGAATCATTTTCATCATCCCTTGCATATTATAGTTCATCACGAAGTTCTAGTAACTTGGTGATAGTGACTAGAGAACTCTGTCAATCACTATCTTATCTAGAAGATTAACTCCCACCTGATTCAAGCCATTGTAGTACCCAGACATTCTGAGAACATGCTCACTAGCTAAGCTATTCTCCTCCATCTTGTAGGCAAAGTACTTGTTAGAGGTCTCATACCTCTTAACACGGGCATGAGTCTGAAATATCATTTTCAGCTCTTGGAACATCTCATATGCTCCATGGCATTCAAAAAATATTTGGAGTCCCAGTTCTAAGCCGTAAAGCATGGTGCACTAAACTACCAAGTGGTCATCATACCGAGCTTGTCAAACGTTCATAACGTCTGCATCTGCTCCCGCAATAGGTCTGCCACCTAGTGGTTCATCAAGGACATAATTCTTCTATGCAGCAATGAGGATAATCCTCAGATCACAGACCCAGTCCGCATCATTTCTACTATCATCTTTCAACTTAGTTTTCTCTAGGAACATATCAAAAATAAAACAGGGGAGCTATACACGAGCTATTGATCTACAATATAGATATGCAAATATTATCAGGACTAAGTTCATGATAAATTAAGTTCAATTAATCATATTACTTAAGAACTCCTACTTAGATGGACATCCCTCGAGTCATCTAAATGATCACGTGATCCATATCAACTAAACCACATCCGATCATCACGTGAGATGGAGTAGTTTTCAATGATGAACATCTCTATGTTGATCATATCTACTATATGATTCACGTTTGACCTTTCGGTCTCCAGTGTTCCGAGCCCATGTCTGTACATGCTAGGCTCGTGAAGTTTAACCCGAGTAATCTACATGTGCAGAACTGTCTTGCACCCATTGTATGTGCACGTAGAGCTTATCACACCCGATCAACACATGGTGTCTCGGCACGACGAACTGTCGCAACGGTGCATACTCAGGGAGAACACTTATACCTTGAATTTTTTTAGTGAGGGATCATCTTATAATGCTACCGCCATACTAAGAAAAATTAGGTGCATAAAAGATAAACATCACATGCAATCAAAATATGTGACATGATATGGCCATCATCATCTTGTGCCTTTGATCTCCATCTCCAAAGCACTGTCATGATCTTGATCGTCACTGGCTTGACAACTTTCTCTCCATCGTAGCATCATTGTCGTCTCGCCAACTATTGCGTCTACGACTATCGCTACCGCATAGTGATAAAGTAAAGCAATTACATGGCGATTGCATTTCATACAATAAAGCGACAACCATAAGTTTCTTGCTAGTTGCCGATAACTTTTACAAAACATGATCATATCATACAACAATGTATATTTCATCATGTCTTGACCATATCACATCACAACATGCCCTGCAAAAACAAGTTAGACATCCTCTACTTTGTTGTTGCAAGTTTTACGTGGCTGCTACGGGCTTCTAGCAAGAACTGTTCTTACCTATGCATCAAAACCATAGCAGTTTTTCATCAGGTGTGTTGTTTTAACCTTCAACAAGGACCGACCGTAGTCAAATTGATTCAACTAAAGTTGGAGAAACAGATACCCGCCAGCCACCTTTATGCAAAACAAGTTGCATGTCTGTGGGTGGAACCGGTCTCATGAACATGGTCATGTAAGGTTGGTCCGGGCCGCTTCATCCAACAATACCGCCGAATCAAAATAAGAAGTTGGTGGTAAGAAGTATGACTATTATCGCCCACAACTCTTTGTGTTCTACTCGTGCATATCATCTACACATAGACCTGACTCGGATGCCACTGTTGGGGAACATAGAATGCAATTTCAAAAAATTCCTACACTCACGCAAGATCTATCTATGAGATGCATAGCAACGAGAGGGGGAGAGTGTGTCCACGTACCCTTGTAGACCATAAGCGGAAGCATTTGACAACGCGGTTGATGTAGTCGAACTTCTTCTCGTTCCGACCGATCAAGCACCGAACGTACGGCACCTCCGAGTTCGGCACACTGTCAGCTCAATGATGTCCCTCGAACTCTTGATCCAGCAAAGTGTCGAGGGAGAGTTCCGTCACCACGACGGCGTGGTGAAGGTGATGGTGAAGTGATTCGTGCAGGGCTTCACCTAAGCACTACGTGAATATGGCCGGAGGCGTAAACTATGGAGGAGGGCGCCGCACACGGCTAACAATGTATGTTGTTTGTTGTAGCGGTGGCCCCCTCATATATATAGGCTGGAGGGGAGGAGAGGCAGCCAAGGGGGCACCCCAAGTAGGAGGAATCCTACTTGAGGTCCACCCAATTCGGCCTCCCCCCTTTCCTATTCTTATTCGGAGTAGGAAGGGAAGCGGGGGAAGGGGGAATCCTATTCCCTTTTTTCCTTTCCTCCTTCCCCTTTTCTACACCAATTTGGCCAACCCATATGGGAGAGGCGCACCAGCCCCTTAGGGGCTGGTCTGTCCGCTTCGTGGCCCATTAAGGACCATATAGTTTGTCGGGGGTTGCCCGGGACCCCTTCCGGTGCCCCAATACATACCCGGTACCGCCGAAACACTTCCGGTGTCCAAATACTATCGTCCTATATATGAATCTTTACCTATCGACCATTTCGAGACTCCTCGTCATGTCTGTGATCTCATCCGGGACTCTGAACAACATTCGGTCACAAAATTACATAACTCATATAATACAAATCGTCATCGAACGTTAAGCGTGCGGACCCTACGTGTTCGAGAACTATGTAGACATGACCGAGACACCTCTCCGCTCAATAACCAATAGCGGAACTTGGATGCTCATATTGGCTCCCACATATTCTACGAAGATCTTTATCGGTCAAACTGTTATGACAACATATGTTATTCCCTTTGTCATCGGTATGTTATTTGCCCGAGATTCGATCGTCGGTATCTTCATACCTAGTTCAATCTCGTAACCGGCAAGTATCTTTACTCGTTCTGTAATGCATCATCACACAACTAACTCATTAGTCACATTGCTCGCAAGGCTTATCATGATGTGCATTACCGAGAGGGCCCATAGATACCTCTCCAATACTCGGAGTGACAAATCCTATTCTCGATCTATGCCAACCCAATGAACACCTTCGGAGATACCTGTAGAGCATCTTTATAATCACCCAGTTACGTTGTGATGTTTGATAGCACACAAGGTATTCCTTCGGTATTCGGGAGTTGCATAACCTCAAAGTCAAAGGAATATGTATATGACATGAAGAATGCTATAGCAATAAAACTGAACGATCATTATGCTAAGCTAATAGATGGGTCTTGTCCATCACATCATTCTCCTAATGATGTGATCCCATTCATTAAATGACAACACATGTCTATGGTTAGTAAACTTAACCATTTTTGATTAACGAGCTAGTCTAGTAGAGTCTTACTAGGGACACAGTGTTTTGTCTATGTACACATGTATCAAGTTTCCTATTAATACAATTCTAGCATGAATAATAAACATTTATCATGATATAAGGAAATATAAAATAACAATTTTATTATTGCCTCTAGGGCATATTTACTTCATATATATATATATATATATATATATATATATATATATATATATATATATATATATATATATATTGATGAGATCAGAAAAAAATTGGATCAACTTGTGCACATCCATAATGGGGGCATTCTTGATAAATCTATGTCAAAAGTCAAACTTTGACATATGATCAACTGTTGCATATGTCAAAATTCAAACTTTGACATATGATCAAACTTTGACATATATGATCAAATGTTGCATATGTCAAAATTCAAACTTTGACATATGATCAAATGTTGCATATGTCAAAATTCAAAATTTGTCATATGTCAAAATTCATCTAATTAACATTTATATATCTAAAATTCATCAAACATTCCTATAACTAAAAAGTATAAAAAACTAAAAAAACATTCATCTAAAAAACTCATCTAACATTTATATACATCTAAAAAATTCATCTAACACATTCATCTAAAAAATTCATCTAACATTCATCTAAAAAACTAAAAAAACTCATCTAACATTTATATATATCTAAAAAATTCATCTAACACATTCATCTAAAAAATTCGTCTAACATTCATCTAAAAAATTCATCTAACATTCATCTAAAAAATTCATCTAACATTTATATAAAACAAAAAATAACTTGTGTGTGCGTGCGTGTGTGTGTGTGTGCGTGTGTGTGTGTGTGTGGCCATGGCGCGGCAGGGGGCTCACAACGGCTAGGCGAGGCGAAGGGGGCGGCGACGGGGGGCGGCGATAGGCTGGGGCGGTGACGGGGATGGCAACGGGGACGACGGCGGCGACGGGGACGGCGCGCGACGGGGGCGTGACAGGTGTGGCGCATCGGCATTGATCGGGGCAGGCGATGCGTCGACGGAGAGGAAGAAATAGAGGGAATTGAATTTTTTTTCAAGTGTAGTATATATCGGATGGACCTTTAGTACCGGTTGGAGCCACCAACCGGTACTAAAGGCCTGCGCTTCCCGTGCCCAATGTTTAGTCCCACCTCACTAGTTGAGAGGAGCTCGCACCGGTTTATAAGTCCCGCCGCGGCTACCGTGTCGAGCTCCTCTCTAAGCAGGCCTTTGTGGGCCTATTACAACTCTTCTGCCCTGTGGGGCCTATTGGGTCGTACGAGCCTGCAACCTGGCCCAACTAAAGGTTGGATTTCTAGTCGTAAGCAGGCCATGGCGGCCTAGTAGGCGGGCTTTTTTAAATTTATTTATTTTTCTCTTTTTTTCTTTTCTGCTTTATTTATTTTCTTTTATTCCCGAGTTGTTTCTTGCTTTATTTAGAGTTTCTTTGTGAATCTTTTTGCTTTAGGTAAAAAATATGAACTTTATGTTAGTGCCAGTATTTTTCAAATTTGGATAGTTCAAATTTGAATTATTTGAATTTTGTATGAATCACTAGTTTGTGAATAACTTTACTTTAAAAATAGTGTTTTCAGTAATTCTTTTTTCTCACTATTTAATATTAGTGTGTTTTATCATTATATTCAATTTGGTAGTACTTAGGTTCTTTTAAAAATGAAATTTCTTTGTAACATATGTGTTTTCGTCCGAAACCCTGATACTTCGAAAGTGATTGTCCATTTTGTATATGAAGTGCATCAAGTTTTTGCCGTAACCCTCTCAACTTTTTTTCACATGCTATGTGAGTGAAATGATATACCATGCCAAATTTCAACCTTTTCAAAGTTCATTTGTAGTGCTTTTCAATTTTAGGGTCATTTAGCTCAAAAAAATCAGTAAATGCATGAAAAATAGCAAATGAAGTCAGAAAGGGTTGAAAGCTGATGACGTGGCTTTGAATGGTGCATACTAAACGCACAAAAAGTCTGGAGTTGAAATAAGTTTAAAAAATGAAATGCCATTGTAACAGATGAGTTTTCGTCCAAAACCCTGATACTTCAAAAGAGATTGTCCATTTTGTACACGAAGTGCATCCAGTTTTTGCCCTAACCCTCTCAACGTTTTAGCACATGCTATGTGGGTGAAATGATGATACCATGCCAACTTTCAACCTTTTCATAGTTCATTTGTAGCGCTTTTCAATTTCAGGGTCATTTAGCTCAAAAAAATCAGTAAATGCATGAAAAATAGCAAATGAAGTCAGAAAGGATTGGAAATTGATGACGTGGCTTTGAATGGTGCATACCGAAGGCACAAAAAGTCTGGAGTTGAAATAAGTTTAAAAAATGAAATGCCTTTGTAACAGATGAGTTTTTGTCTGAAACCTTGATACTCTAAAAGAGATTGACTATTTTGTACACGAAGTGCATCTAGTTTTTGTCGTAAAACTCTCAACTTTTTAGCACATGCTATGTGGGAGGAATGATGATACCATGCCAACTTTCAACCTTTTCAGTGTTCATTTTGTAGTGCTTTTCAATTTCTGGGCCATTTAGCTAAAAAAATCAGTAAATGGGCTGAAAAATAGCAAATGAAGTCAGAAAGGGTTGGAAATTGATGGCGTTTGTCTGAAGCGCAAAAGTACACGTTTCAAATGGGAAAAAACATAAGCACCCTAACTATTACAAAGATTCCCTACAGTTTGTCCAAAGTGGGACTTTCCAGATATATATAAGTGACAGTGAAGCCGGTCACATCCTAGAGTGGTATCTTTGGGTGTGAAACTTTTTCTTTGCGTGTGTCTCTTTGCGCCGTAACCATGGAAAATCTTCATCATTTAAGTGGATGCTCGGGTCAATATTCACTGTGAAGGGAGCAATTTCATGAAACTTTTCATAATCTTCTAACATGTCTGTCTTGTCATCCACTCCCACGATGTTTCTTTTCCTTGAAAGAACTATGTGGCGCTTTGGCTCATTGTAAGATGTATTCGCTTCCTTATCTTTTCTTTTTCTCGGCTTGGTAGACATGTCCTTCACATAGAAAACCTGCACCACATCATTGGCTAGGACGAATGGTTTGTCTACATATGCAAGATTGTTGAGATCCAATGTTGCCATTCGGTATTGCGGGTCTTCCGTTACCCCGCCTCGTGTCATATTGACCCATTTGCACCGAAACAAAGGGACCTTCAAACCACGTCCATAGTCAAGTTCCCATATCTCGTCTATCTAACCATAATATGTGTCCTTTCCCCTCTTGGTTGCTGCATCAAAGCGGACACCAATATTCTGGTTGGTGATCTTCTTATCTTGGGCAATCGTGTAAAATGTATTCCCATTTACCTCGGACCCTTTGAAAGTCATTATATTCGAAGATGGAAACTGGGACAACAAGTACATGTCATCTTCAACAGCGTCGTCATGCATGGCACATGTCTGCAACTAACCGGCGAAAGTCCCCATTTGTTCACATGTAATCCAGTCGTCAGACTGCTCCGGGTGTTTGGAGTGTAGAATATTCTTGTGTTCCTCCATATACGGAGCCACCAAGGCGGAATTTTGTAGAACTGTGTAGTGTGCTTGAGTGAGTGAATGCCCGTCCATACATATTATTTGTTCTGGTCCTAGCGTGCCATTTCCACCCAGTCTACCCTTATGTCGCGATTCAGGAACACCAATCGGCTTAAGGTCAGGAATAAAGTCAATAAAAAACTCAATGACCTCCTCATTTTCATGGCCCTTGGAGATGCTTCCTTCTGGCCTAGCACGGTTATGAACATATTTCCTTAAGACTCCCATGAACCTCTCAAAGGGGAACATATTGTGTAGAAATACAGGATCCAGAACGTTAATCTCTTCGCATAGATGAACTAGGATGTGCATCATGATGTTGAAGAAGGATGGTGGGAGCACCAACTCAAAACTGATAAGACATTGCACCAAATCATTCTCTAACCTTGGTATGATTTTTGGATCGATTACCTTCTGACAGATTGCATTGAGGAATGCACATAGCTTCACAATGGCTAATCGAACATTTTCTGGTAGAAGCCCCCTCAATGCAACTGGAAGTAGCTGCGTCATAATCACGTGGCAGTCATGAGACTTTAGGTTCAGGAACTTTTTCTCTGCCATATTTATTATTCCCTTTATATTTGACGAGAAGCGAGACAGGACCTTCATACTAAGCAGGCATTCGAAGAAGATTTCCTTCTCTTCTTTGGTAAGAGCGTAGCTGGCATGACCCTGATGTATGCCGCTTTTTCCATGCATACGTTGCTAGTCCTCCCGTGCCTCCGGTGTATCTTTTGTCTTCCCATACATGCCCAAGAAGCCAAGCAGGGTCACACAAAGATTCTTCGTCATGTGCATGACGTCGATTGCAGAGCCGACCTCTAGATCTTTCCAATAGGGTAGGTCCCAAAATATAGATTCCTTCTTCCACATGGGTGCGCTCCCGTCAGCGTCATTTGGAACAGATTGTCCGCCGGGACCCTTTCCAAAGATTACCTTCAAATCCTTGACCATATCATGTACACCAGCACCAGTACGGTGGCGAGGCTTCGTCCGGTGATCTGCCTCACCTTTGAAATGCTTGCCTTTCTTTCTTACGGGATGCCTGCTCGGAAGAAATCGACGATGTCCCAGGTACACATTCTTCTTACAATTATCCAAATATATACTATCAGTATGATCCAAACAGTGCGTGCATGTGCGGTATCCCTTGTTTATCTGTCCTAAAAGGTTATTGAGAGCATGCCAATCATTGATGGTCACAAACAGCAACACATGTAGGTAAAATTCTTCCTGATCGAACTCATCCCACGCACGTACACCTTTTCCATTCCACAGCTGTAAGAGTTCTTCAACTAATGGCCTTAGGTACACATCAATGTCGTTGTCGGGTTGCTCAGGGCCTTGTATGAGCACTGGCATCATAATGAACTTCTGCTTCATGCATAACCAAGGAGGAAAGTTATACATACATAGAGTCATAGGCCAGGTGCTATGATTGCTGCTCTGCTCCCCAAAAGGATTAATGCCATCTGCGCTTAGACCAAACCATACGTTCCTTCCGTCACCTGCAAGGTCCCCCCACTTCCTCTCAATTTTTCTCCACTGCGACCCGTCAGCGGGTACTCTCAACTTCCCATCTTTCATACGGTCTTCTCTGTGCCATCGCATCAACTTGTCATGCTCTTTGTGTTGGAACAAACGTTTCAACCGTGGTATTATAGGAGCATACCACATCACCTTCGCAGGAATCTTCTTCCTGGGGCGCTCGCCCTCGACATCACCAGGGTCATCACGTCTGATCTTATAGCACAATGCACCACATACCGGGCACGCGTTCAAATCCTCGTACTCACCGCGGTAGAGGATGCAATCATTAGGGCATGCATGTATCTTCTGCACCTCTAATCCTAGAGGGCAGACAGCCTTCTTTGCTTCGTACGTACTCTCGGGCAATTCTTTGTCCTTTGGAAGCATATTCTTTAACATTATTAGCAACTTTCCAAATCCATTGTCAGATACACCATTCTTTGCCTTCCATGGCAGCAATTCTAGTGTGGTGCCCAACTTTTTCTTGTCAGCTTCCCAATTCGGGTACAACAGTTTCTTGTGATCCTCTAACATGCACTGCAACTTCAGCCTCTCCTTCTCACTTGCATAGTTTCTCTTTGCATCGGCAATGGCCCGACCGAGATCATCAGCGGGCTCATCTAATGCCTCTTCTTTAGCTTCTTCATGCATTGTCGGCTTAGCTTCTTCCCCCATTGTTGTACCATCGTATCCAGGGAACCCATGGCCCGGATAGTTGTCATCATCCTTTTCTTCTTCATTTTCTTCCACCATAACCCCTCTTTCTTCATGCTTGGTCCAAACATTATAGTGGGGCATGAAACCAGACTCAAACAGGTGTCGGTTAATGGTTCTTGAGTTAGAGTAATTGTGATCATTCTTACAGCCAGCACATGGACAAGACATAAAACCATCCGCCCGCTTGTTTGCCTCAGCCGCAGGCAAAAAAGTATGCACGCCTTTAACGAACTGGGGAGAGCATCGGTCATCGTACATCCATTGTTGGCTCATCTTCATTACACAACACCAAATAGACCAAATTAATACAAGTTCATACATAAAGTTCATACAACACTTATTCTCATAAAACAACATACAAATAACTTTCTAGCTAAAGCATTTAAATGCAACAACAAATGCGATCAAGATCGCAACTAAGGTAACAATTGATCCAACAGCATAATGATACCAAGCCTCATTATTGATGGCACCTTCTCTAATCTTTCTAATCTTCAAGCGCATTTTCTCCATCTTGATTTTATGATCATCGACGACATCGGCAACATGCAACTCCAATTCCATTCCCCCTCAATTCTTTTCAATTTTTCTTTCAAATACTCGTTTTCTTTTTCAACTAAATTTAACCTCTCAACAATAGGGTCAGTTGGAATTTCCTGTTCACATACCTACTAGATAAAAATATCTATGTCAACTTGATGGGCATAATTTGTCATAAACACGAAATGCAAGAAATCATTTTAAAAGAGAATATACCACATCTGAATCATAAACTGGACGAGGGCTGATGGGGACGGATATCAAAACCATGGCACTATGTACTCCCTCCGTTTCTTTTTAGTCTGCATATAAGGTTTGGTCAAAGTCAAGCTTTGTAAAGTTTAACTAACTTTATATTAAAAAATATAAACATTGACAATATGAAATCAATATTATCAGATGCACCATGAAATGTATTTTCATACTATATAATTTTAATATTCTAGATGTTCATATTTTTTTATATAAATTTGGTCAAACTTTGGGTAGTTTGACTTTGACCAAATCTTATATGCGGAGTAAAAAGAAACGGAGGGAGTATAACAACCAACGTACGGGTAAGATAATTATACAAGTAACTATATATTTAAATCACACAAACATTTTTTTAATATAAGAACAAGAGGCTCACCACAAGGTGGTGCCGGCGACGGGACGGTGCGGGCGATCGATAGTGGTTAGGACGGAGACGGGAAGGCACTAAGTAAACCACACCTACATATGCAAACTAAGAGTTATTTTGACCTCAAATTGCATATAAATCAAATACTACCACATATAATTCCTCCCAAAATAAAACCCACAAATCACTATATTTATAAAGCATTGCAAGAGCTAATCTAGCAATGAGAGATGAAAGGGCAAAGTTGCTAACCATTGTGATCACTTGGATGGATGAGGTGCCTTCGAATCTTCACAATTTTTGGCAAAAATGGAGTGTGAGCTCGAGAGGAAGAGGAAGAAAATAGAGGAGAGGAAAGGGGAAGAACAGAGAGCTCGGGCTCGACGAAGGGTTTATATATGATGATCTTTAGTCCCGGTTGGTTATACGAACCGGGACTAAAGGTGCATCTCTTGTCCCGGTTCGTACCACAAACCGGGACTAAAGGTGTTGGTGGGGCCGCAGCCTAACACTAGCCTGCCACCACCTCTTTAGTCCCGGTTCGTGGCACGAACCGGTACTAAAGATTCGCCAAGAACCGGGACTAATGAGCGCCGCCCGCCTAGCCGTTGGAACTGGCACTAATGGTCACATTAGTGCTAGTTCCGTTACAAACCGGGACTAATGAGCTGAACATTAGGCCCTTTTTGTACTAGTGAGATCATGAAGTAGAAAGTTGGAAAGAGTTAGTGGTAGCCATACATACAAAGTTTGGCTAGGATAAACACTTAAAGTACTTAGAGGCATTAGAAAGGTGTAAACAAATTGACTCTATGGAAAATTATCACCACAAGTTCGAAAAGCTCAGACACAAAGTGTTAATACATAACTGTCATTATGATGAGGCATTTTTTTGTTACTAAATTTATAGGAAGATTGCATATGAACATTCAAAAGGCTATTAGGTTGCATGATCCTAGAATAATTGATGTTGTGTTATCTCTTGCTTTGACACATGAAGAACCGCTAGAAGAAGCTCGACAGTATTCGAGTGCTAAGTACAAGCACGACTACAAGAGTCCGTCAAAACACACTTATGGGGGCAAAGGCATCATGCCCACTGATGACCTACAAGTGCACCGTGCTGTTGTAGCACTTTCGTGATAAGTGAAATATCGAACCCACATGAGCAAATAGGAAGGAATTACAAACCCCACAACTACACTATCACTTGCGTAGTTATGTACGCACACAAATTGTAGTTTGAAAATAACCTACTATAGTAAGTTGTTGTGAACACAAATAAAAGGGTAGCATTTATCTAAACTACAAACAAGAAATAAAAAACAGAAAATTAAATGAACTAAACTGAGAGAAACAGTGCTTGAGTAGTACATGTTCTCGAAGGAATTAGAGTCATCACCATAAGTATGATGCTGACAACGCATGATAGACATGGCTCTCTAATTGTATCACTAAGCCACTTGTATATGATCTCGCGTGGGCGGAGCCAATAAAGTAGACATCCCCACTAAGGTTACCGCGTACACTCATTCCACCACCGTGCTTCCCCACTCTGGTTATCATAACGATGATTAAGGGGAGTGAACTCTTCGTGGTCATGGCCTTAAGTTCCAGGGTTCTCCACCAATCCCTATTGCAATGACCAGGGATGAAGCGAGAATAGGTTCTGTCACCAGCTACCCTGCACAACTACCCTTCTCACCAACATAAATCACCACAAGTCCATAGGTGGCTAATGTTGTGTGGGCGCCCTTCACAACACGATGAGCCAATCAACACAATACATATAAGGAGAATACCGGGCTATGAAGACTACAATACCCACTCACCCTTTGAGATGAGATCTAGAAATCGTCAAAGCAAAATCAGTTGGAGGATCACCCCACACAGTACATACTTGCAATCAATTGTTGGGGAACGTAGTATTTCAAAATTTTCCTACGATCACGCAAGATATATCTAGGAGATGCATATCAATGAGAGGGGAAGAGTATGTCTACGTACCCTTGTAGACCGAAAGCGGAAGCGTTATGAAACACGGTTGATGTAGTCGAACGTCTTTGCGATCCAACCGATCAAGTATCGAGCGCACGGCACCTCCGCCCTCTGCACACGTTTAGCTCGGTGATGTCCCTCATACTGCTGATTCAGTTGAGGCCAAGGGAGAGTTTCGTCAGCACGACGACGTGATGACGGTGATGATGAAGTTACCGACGCAGGGCTTCACCTAAGCACTACAACGATATGACCGAGGTGGAATTCTGTGGAGGGGGCACCACACACGGCTAAACAATCAACTTATGTGTCTATGGGGTGCCCCCTCCCCCGTATATAAAGGGGTGGAGGAGGGGAGGGTTGGCCCTCTCATGGCACGCCCAAGGGGGGGAGTCCTACTCCCAATAGGAGTAGGTTTCCCCCCTTCCCTAGTTGGAGTAGGAGAAAAAGGAAGAGGGAGAGGGATAGAAGGAAAGGGGGGCCGGCCCCCCTCCCAATTCGGATTGGGCTTGGCGGGGCGCCCCCACCTTGGTCGCCTCCTCCTCTCTCCCACTAAGGCCCATTGACTCCCCGGGGGTTCCGGTAACCTCCTGGCACTCCAGTAAATGCCCGAACTCATCCGGAACCATTTCGATGTCCAAACATAGCCTTCCTGTAGCGACTCGACCTCAGACGGTCAAGTCTCTGTGCTTAAGTATCATCCCTGGATCGGTATGCTGACACACACAATACTCAAGGATTTATAACAGAGGTAAATCTATAACATCCCAAATTTTCAATTTGGAATGTTATACATTAGATCATCACTGCATATCATATTTTATTTGCTTTTGGTTTGATCCTAGAAATTCTACGCAACTCAAGGACCCTCGGAGAGAGTTGGGGGTTTCGTTATTTTCATATTTGAGTTTTCTCAAATTTTGAAAATAGGATTATTTGATTTCATTTATTTTATCTTCAATTTTTTCTATCATAAAATATGAGAGAGGGAATAAAATGACTTTCCCAAAATAAAGAAATATTGAGGATTTAATAATAAAATCAAATAAGATTTTATTTTGGAGTTATTTGCTATTTTATTTGAATTTAGGAAAAATGCGCGTTTTCAAAATTACAGTTAGGCCCCAAATAAATGTTCATCCTGTTCGGCTTGATTTTAGAAGTCGGGCAAAATTTATTTCGGGATTTTTCGAGTTAGTTTAGTATTTATCTTATTTGTTTTTCTGCGTGTAATTATTAAAAAACGTGCAACCGACTTTGGGTTGTGTTCGGCCAGGACTCTGTCCGGTCGGGCCTTCAAAAGGCGCCGCCCCGAGCCCGTTAAGTCCCAAGCCGTGCCGCGCCCTAACCCTAGCCCGCCGCTGCCGCGTGCCGCCGCAGCCGCCGGACACCGCCGCACGCCGCCCTGCCGCCCCGCGCCGCCCGACGCCGCCGCCGCCCTGCGCCGCCGCACGCCGGAGCCGCCGCCATCGCCGGACCCCACCGCCCATCGAGGTTGACCCCGCCCCGCCGCCGGTTTTCCCTAGAAACCGTTCGGTTTTCCGTTCGGTTTTTTTAGATCCTTTTTTATTTAGATCGGTTTATTTCTGGTTTAGTTTATTTAGCGAGCGTTCGCTCGTTCGTTCATTTTAACAAACGCATTCATCGTTTAGTTCCAGAAAATGAACGTTCGTTCGTTAATCTGTTCGTCGTTTTTCTTTTTCTCAAATATTCCGCGATTATTTCTGATCGTGATTTCTGATCCGATTTTCGTCCTAGTATAACTTTTCGCTCGTTTATCGGAATCAGGCGATTCAAGCGCCTGGAGTTTTGTCTCGAAACCCTCTTTCCGTTTAACCAACTCAAACAAGTTTTTGCTTTTGTAAAATTTGACTTAGATCCAGATTAATAAACGAAGCTTGTTTCTTTCGCCGTTTGACTTTCGTTGCTTTGTTTGATTTGATTCTTTTTGCAAACCGGAGTTCTTAATTTGAACTGTCTGGTTAGATCTCTTATTTGAGTATTACCTGTGCATTAAATGAGTGCTTATTGTGTGCTTGTTTGTTTGCGAAAGACCCGGAGTGCGTCGCTTGCTACTTTGAATCTCTAGGTTTCGCGGATCATCAACAAGGCAAGTAACACTTTGATCATACCTCTTTACTACGCAGTTTTATTGCATTAGATCAATCCTCAAACATTGCATGAATAGGATCTAATTAAATTGTGGGTTTTGGGAAGTAGATGAGGTAGTACCTATTACCTGTTTTATTATCAAACCTGTGGGAGTTACTTCTATGTTTTCTTATATTGCCATGCTGTGCTAGTAGACATGGATTGGGTGAGTGTATCCATGACAGATGTGAGATTGTTAAATTAATGGTTTATTTAAGGTGGCAACTTAAACACACATCTGGGTGGATTGAGGCACCTGGGTATTCCAGCGATTGCCTGTTTTTCTTTATGGATCGCCACCCAGACTCAAAGGGATCATGAGATTATTCATACAAGAAACTTCTGTGTGCAGCCACAAGCTACTATGGGCTCTAGCATAGTTGATTAAGTCGTGCGAACTCTTACAGTGGTAGACTAGCAGATGGAGAGGAAAGTAGGTGTAACAGTCTACCCGTTCGTAAGGTGCTAGCACTTCTGAAAGACTATGTCTCGGTCATCCCTTTCTCAAACATCATGTAGTGCGAGAATCCCAACGGAGGAGATCGAGTCTTGTGGGGAAAAGTGCGCAAACCTCTGCAGAGTGTATAAACTAATCATGGTTAGCCGTGTCCCCGGTTATGGACATCTTGAGTATCTAGTACTTGGATTATCATGTGAATCTCATCACGTTACTCTAATTAATATTGTTGGGTTTTAAAGATGATGCTTAATTGGGATTGAGAGGGTGTCTACACTCTTAATGTTTAACAACTACCATGATAGTTAAATAAACTTTATTCCTATTGCAGTAGGGAAAAATTGGCTTTACGCAAACTGTAACCATAGAGCTTTCCACCAGCCAATTATGCATGTAGTATAGTCTTATTCTTCCATTACTCTCTATGTGTTACTTTGCGAGCATATTCCATGTGCTGACCCGTTTCGGGCTGCAACGTTCATGTTGCAGACTTTTCAGACGACGAGTAAGGTGCCTTTAGGTTGTGGTTCTATACTCAGTGATGCCGTTGGAGTTGATGAACTCACTTATCTTCCAAGCCTTCCGCTGTTATCGTTATTAGATGGCCTTAAGCCATATTTATTGTAATAAGTTCTCTTTTGAGACATTCGATGTAATAAGTGTGTGATTGCTACTCTGTTATAAATCCTTCAAGTGTTGTGCGTGTCAGCATTACTGATCCAAGGATGACACTGAAGCACAGAGATCAGACTGGTTGAGGTCTGGTCGCTACAAGATGGTATCAGAGCACACGCTGACTGTAGGACATGACCACTAAGCTAAATCCCTAGATCACTACTCACTCTTCTCATTTCTGACTCCTCATCTATTCTACTCCTTAGGATGGTGGATGCAAGGAACAAGTTCACGCAACTGGATGAAGATACACCCTTTGGACGTCACTTGAGGGAAGTCACTGGATATCTAAACATCGGAGTACCAAGCTTCACCGGAACCTACAATGCCACTTTACCTGAAGAGGAGCGCTGGATGATTCAAGTTCAAGTTCCAGGAAGGACGTTCATGCCAGTCACTGAGCCCATAGAGTTTTCCTTTGATGCACCAACCTGGAGTCTAGGAAAGAGCATGGCAGCTCACATCGCCATGGGACGTATTGGAGAAGTTTACCGTAATGACCTCAAGGATACTATCTACCAGATTTGTGGGCGCCGAGATGAGCACTGGGAGATGATCAGCACCAAGAAGGATAGATCAATAGCAGCTTTTATCCAGGAGTTAAACCAACACATTCGACGTCAGGAGAACCAGATGTGCGCAGACATGATAGATCTGAAGAAGGCGAGGACAAGAATCACGGAACTGGAGGAAGAACTCAAGGCTACACGTGAAGATTATGAGGAGGAAATCGTCGTACTAGTGGAGAAGAATGACGACCTGATCAAGAAGATCGGAATATTCATGGGAGACCCTACACCAGTAGAAGAAGACAAAGAACCCATGGAGATTCATCCGGAAGACTACATCATCATCGACGACACCGACTCGGACATAGACGATAGCGATGATGACTATGTTGATGAAGCTGGAGCAAATATCATGGAGTCTACAACCGAAGAATATTTCTAGTAGACCACCCCATCAGTAGTAGTATTCCCCATGTAAATAGAGTAGTCCAAGCACTTTTGCGATAGTTAGACCGATTGTATGCCCTTGTTTGATTGAATGAAGTGATTTGGTTGCTTTTGCCCCATGTGCATATGGGTAGTGTTTTCTCTCTAGACCTCTCTCTATTCTTAAATCTCATCTTTTCTAAACCCATCTGATGCCTCCGAGACGTGACCCCGGATTTACCTTCCCACTGGAGCTCACTCAGTTGATCCAGCAGCAGAATACGTTGATGCAGTTGCTAGTACAGAATTAGAATCAGGGGAACAACAACAACAACCCACCACCACCACCACCTGTGGATCACTTAACCCGTTTTCTTAGGCTAAATCCACCAGTGTTCTCTAGTAGCATCGAGCCTATAGTAGCAGATGATTGGCTCCGCAAGACAGCAAGGGAGTTGACCACGGCAGGATGCACAGATGCAGAAAAGGTGAAATTTGCCGCACATCAGCTTGAAGGACCCGCAACATCATGGTGGGAGAATTTCATAGCCACTTACCCTATCGACACTGTCACATGGGACCAGTTTTAGCAGGCTTTTCGTACTGCCCATGTTTCAGCAAGAGCTATGGCCATGAAGAAGCGTGAGTTTCGCAACTTGTACCAAGGAGGACGGACAGTTGGCCAATATGTGGATGACTTTAGTAAGCTAGCACGTTATGCCCCAGATGACGTTGCTACGGATGCAGCTAAGCAGGAGAAGTTTCTGGAAGGACTGAATGATGAGTTGAGCATGCAGTTGATGGTAGCAAGCTTCAACAACTACCAGGAGTTGGTAGATCACGCTCTTATGATTGAAGGGAAGCAGCAGCAGATTGAGAACCACAAGAGGAAGTATGGACATGGTAAGTGCAATTCAGGAGCTCGGCAGAAGCCACATTTTACCCCTAAACCAGGAGGACATTTTCAGCATACCCATGGAGGAGGTAGCTCGCACAACCACAATGGCCCCAAGAATGGTAAGGGGAATGGAGGAAGCAACGGCCAGAATCGTACCAACCCATCAACACCAGCCAAGAGAGACTTGAGCCAAGTCACTTGCTTTAAGTGCCAGAAGACCAGACATTACACCAATGAATGTCCTGAATCCCAGAATGGAAATGGCAATGGAAGCTCTGGGAAGAAGCCGAACCCTTTCAACAGGGGATAGGTGAACCACGTAAATGTGGAGGAGGTTGAAGAGCAGCCGGATGCAGTAATCAGTAAGTTTTTGGTTAAGTCTTTTACTGCAATCGTTCTTTTTGATACTGGTGCATCGCATTCATACATATCAAGGGGATTTGTGGATAAGTATAACATGCCCACCAAGGTTCTTAGAACACCTATGCTAGTAAGCTCACCAGGAGCGGAGTATATGGCCAGCCAAGGGTGTTTTCGAGTGCCATTGAGTATAGGTAGGCATGTGTTTCCCTCGGATTTGATCATTTTGGAATTTCAAGGTTTGGATGTAATTCTGGGTATGGACTGGTTGTCGATGTATGGAGGAAACATCGATTGCGCCAGTAAGTCGATTTTGCTTACCACCCCAGACGGAAGAAGGATCAAGTATGTATCCCGGCATGTGCCGAAGAGGACTCAAGTAAATTCCTTATCAGGAGTTGTGCAGGAGGAAGTACCGGTGGTAAAGGATTTTCCGGATGTATTTCCAGAGGAGTTGCCAGGCATGCCACCGGATAGAGACATTGAGTTTTTGATTGAGATTTTGCCAGGCACAGGGCCAATATCTAAGAGACCATACAAGATGCCCGCAAAAGATTTGGAGGAGATTAATAAGCAGATTAAAGAGTTACTGGATAAAGGTTATATTCACCCAAGTTCTTCGCCTTGGGGATCGCCAGTACTTCTAGTGGAGAAAAAGGACGGATTGTTAAGGATGGTTGTTGATTATCGAGGATTAAATGAAGTAACGATCAAGAACAAGTACCCACTACCGATGATCAATGATCTGTTCGATCGAGTGCAAGGAGCTAAGATATTTTCCAAGATCGATCTACGATCAGGATACCATCAGTTGAAGATTCGAGAACAGGATATACCTAAGACGGCTTTTACCACCAGGTATGGGTTGTATGAGTATACCGTTATGTCATTTGGTCTGACTAACGCACCTGCCTATTTTATGAACATGATGAACAAAGTGTTTATGGAGTTTTTGGATAAGTTTGTCGTAGTGTTCATTGATGATATTCTGGTTTACTCGAAGAATGTAGAGGAGCATAAGGAGCATTTGTGTTTGGTACTTGAGAAGCTCAGAGAACATCAGTTATATGCCAAGTTTAGCAAATGTGAGTTTTGGTTGAAGGAAGTTGGATTCCCCGGACACGTTATATCTGGAGAAGGTATAGCAGTAGATCCCACCAAGGTTGTCACTATGACAAATTGGGAAGCACCAACAACAGTTGGAGAGATCCGGAGTTTTCTTGGACTTGCAGGATACTACCGAAGATTCATTGAAAATTTCTCGAAGATTGCGAAGCCTATGATGGAGTTGTTGAAGAAGGATACCAAGTTCATATGGAATGAGGAATGTGAGGCCAGTTTCTAGGGGTTGAAGAAACTTTTGGTTACTCACCAGTGTTGATTTTGCCGGATCAGAACAAAGATTATGAGGTGTATTGCGATGCTTCACGTCGAGGACTTGGAGCAGTTCTCATGCTGGAGGGAAGAGTTGTTTCGTATGCCTCATGACAGCTTAAGCCTCATGAGTTAAATTATGCCACGCATGATTTGGATTTAACAGCCGTAGTGCATGCCTTGAAGACTTGGAGACATTTTCTCATTGGAAACCATTGTGAGGTGTACACGGATCACAAGAGTTTGAAGTATATTTTCACGCAGAAGGAGTTGAATCTCAGGCAAAGGATATGGTTGGAGCTCATCAAGGATTATGATATGAGATTGCTTTATCATCCCAGAAAGGCTAACGTAGTAGCCGATGCGCTGAGCCTGTAAAAGCCATGTCAACACACTAATGAAGGGAGATTTGTCGAAGGAGTTAGCCGAGGACCTTCGTGAGCTATGGTTAGAGATAGTTCCGAGAGGCTATGTAGCAGCATTGGAGATTCAGTCTACTTTGATGGATAAGATCAGAGAAGCTCAGAAGACTGACAAGGAGGTTGCCTCTATAAAGGAGAAGATGAGCAAAGGAAAAGTTAAAGGATTTCGTGAGGATGAGCACGATACCCTATGGTTTGAAGACCGTGTTTATGTGCCCAATGACCTGGAGATCAGGAAGTTAATTCTGCAGGAGGCCCATGATTCACCATATTCGATTCACCCAGGAAATACCAAGATGTATTTGGATTTGAAGGATACTTTCTGGTGGACCGGAATGAAGAAGGATATTGCGAAGTATGTAGCAGTTTGTGATGTATGTCAGAGAGTAAAGGAAGAGCATCAGAAGCCAGCAGGATTGCTACAGCCATTGCCGATACCCAAATGAAAGTGGGATAAGCTAGGCATGGATTTTATTACGGGATTGCCCAGAACGCGTTCAGGCTATGACTCAATTTGGGTAGTAGTCGATCATTTGACAAAGGTAGCTCATTTCATCCTAGTGAAGACTACCTACACCAGTGCTAAGTTGGCAAAGATATACATGACCAGGATCGTATGTCTGCATGGAGTTCCGAGGAGCATTGTATCAGATAGAGGAACCCATTTTACCTCAAAGTTCTGGAATCAGTTGCACGAAACTTTGGGTACCAGGCTAGAGTTCAGTACAACTTTTCATCCACAGACAGATGGACAGACCGAGAGAGTTAACCAGATTTTCGAGGATATGCTGAGAGCTTGTGCGCTAGATTATGGATCTAGTTGGGACGACAATTTGCCATATGCGGAGTTCTCTTACAACAACAGTTATCAATCCAGTTTGAAGATGGCCCCTTTCCAAGCCTTGTATGGAAGGAGGTGCAGGACCCCATTGACGTGGGATGAAGTTGGAGACCACCAGTTGTTTGGACCGGATTTGATTAAGGAGTCTGAACAGAAGGTGAAATTGATTCTCGATAAGCTCAAGGTAGCCCAGTCTAGGCAGAAGAGCTACGCAGATTCTAAACACAAGGAGACAGTTTACGAAGTCGGAGACCGAGTTTATCTTCGAGTATCTCCACTTCGAGGAGTTAAGCGTTTTGGAGTTAAGGGAAAGTTAGCGCCACGTTTTGTAGGACCATACAAGGTTTTGGAGCGTATGGGAGAAGTAGCCTACAAGTTGGAATTGCCCGAAGGATTGTCAGGAGTTCACGATTTATTCCACGTTTCCCAGTTGAAGAAGTGCCACGCAGAGATGGCTGATATACCACTGAGAGATACAGTGCCGCTGGAAGCTATTTAGTTGGACAGTGATTTGACCTATGAGGAGAAACTAGTCAAGATTCTTGAGTATGCCAGCCGAGTCAGCCACAGCAAGGTTATCAATATTTGCAAAGTTCAGTGGAGCCACCACACCGAGGATGAAGCCACCTAGGAGCGAGAGGAAGATCTGCTGAAGGACCACCCTCACCTATTTTCTAGCCAACCCAAATCTCGAGGGCGAGATTCATCTTAAGGGGGGTAGGTTTGTAACATCCCAAATTTTCAATTTGGAATGTTATACATTAGATCATCACTGCATATCATATTTTATTTGCTTTTGGTTTGATCCTAGAAATTCTACGCAACTCAAGGACCCTTGGAGAGAGTTGGGGATTTCGTTATTTTCATATTTGAGTTTTCTCAAATTTTGAAAATAGGATCATTTGATTTTATTTATTTTATCTTCAATTTTTTCTATCATAAAAATATGAGAGAGGGAATAAAATGACTTTCCCAAAATAAAGAAATATTGAGGATTTAATAATAAAATCAAATAAGATTTTATTTTAGAGTTATTTGCTATTTTATTTGAATTTAGGAAAAATGCGCGTTTTTCAGAATTGCATTTAGGCCCCAAATAAATGTACATCCTGTTCGGCTTGATTTTAGAAGTCCGGGAAAATTTATTTCGGGATTTTTGGAGTCCGTTTAGTATTTATTTTATTTGTTTTTATACACATAATTATTTAAAAAACGCGTAACCGACTTTGGGCCATGTTAGGCCAGGACTCTGTCCGGCCGGGCCTTTAAAAGGCGTCGCCCCGAGCCCGTTAAGCCCCAAGTCGCGCCGCGCCCTAACCCTAGCCCGCCGCCGCCGCCGCGTGCCGCCGCAGGTGCCGGACCCCGTCGCCCGCGCCGCCGCATCGCCGCGCCGCCACACGCCGCCCTGCCGCCGCAGCCACCCCGCGCCGCCGCACGCCGGACCCCGCCGCCTGCCGAGGTTGACCCCGCCCCACCGCCGGTTTTCCCTAGAAAACCGTTCGGTTTTTTTAGATCCGTTTTTTTATTTAGATCGGTTTATTTCTGGTTTAGTTTATTTAGCGAGCGTCCGCTCGTTCGTTCATTTTAACGAATGCGTTCATCATTTAGTTTTAGAAAATGAACGTTCGTTCGTTAATCTGTTTGTCGTTTTTCTTTTTCTCGGATTTTCCGCGATTATTTCTGATCGCGATTTCTGATCTGATTTCCTTTCTAGTATAACTTTTCGCTCGTTTATCGGAATCAGGCGATTCAAGCGCCTGGACTTTCGTCTCGAAACCCTCTTTCCATTTAACCAACTCAAACAAGTTTTTGCTTCTGTAAAATTTGACTTAGATCCAGATAGTAAACGAAGCTTGTTTCTTTCGCCGTTTGACTTTCGTTGCTTCGTTCGATTTGATTCTTTTTGCAAACCGGACTTCTTAATTTGAACTTTCTGGTTAGATCTCTTATTTGAGTTTTACCTGTGCATTAGATGAGTGCTTATTGTGTGCTTGTTTGTTTGCGAAAGAGTACCCGGAGTGCGCCGCTTGCTACTTTGAATCTCTAGGTTTCGTGGATCATCAGCAAGGCAAGTAACACTTTGATCATACCTCTTTACTACCCAGTTTTATTGCATTAGATCAATCCTCAAACATTGCATGAATAGGATCTAATTAAATTGTGGGTTTTGGGAAGTAGATGAGGTAGTACCTATTACCTGTTTTATTATCAAACCTTTGGGAGTTACTTCTACGTTTGCTTATATTGCCATGCTATGCTAGGGTGAGTGTATCCATGACAGATGTGAGATTGTTAAATTAATGGTTTATTTAAGGTGGCAACTTAAACACACATCTGGGTGGATTGAGGCACCTGGGTATTCCAGCGATTGCCTGTTTTTCTTTATGGACCGCCACCCAGGCTCAAAGGGATCATGAGATTATTCATACTAGAAACTTCCATGTGCAGCCACAAGTACTATGGGCTCTAGCATAGTTGATTAAGTCGTGCGAACTCTTACAGTGGTAGACTAGCAGATGTAGGGGAAAGTAGGTGTAACGGTCTACCCGTTCGTAAGGTGCTAGCGCTTCTGAAAGACTATGTCTTGGTCATCCGTTTCTCAAACATCATGTAGTGCGAGAATCCCAACGGAGGAGATCGAGTCTTGTGGGGAAAAGTGCGCAAACCTCTGTAGAGTGTATAAACTAATCATGGTTAGTCGTGTCCCCGGTTATGGACATCTTGAGTATCTAGTACTTGGATTATCATGTGAATCTCATCATGTTACTCTAATTAATATTGTTGGGTTTTAAATATGATGCTTAATTGGGATTGAGAGGGTGTCTACACGCTCAATGCTTAACAACTACCATGATAGTTAAATAAACTTTATTCCTATTGCAGTAGGGAAAAATTGGCTTTACGAAAACTGTAACCATAGAGCTTTCCACCAGCAATTATGCATGTAGTATAGTCTTATTCTTCAATTACTCTTTATGTGTTACTTTGCCAACATATTCCATGTGCTGACCCGTTTCGGGCTGCAACGTTCATGTTGCAGACTTTTCAGACGATGAGTAAGGTGCCTTTAGGTCGTGGTTCTATACTCAGTGATGCCGTTGGAGTTGATGGACTCACTTATCTTCCAAGCCTTCCGCTGTTATCGTTATTAGATGGCCTTAAGCCATATTTATTGTAATAAGTTCTCTTTTGAGACATTCGATGTAATAAGTGTGTGATTGCTACTCTGTTATATAAATCCTTCAAGTACTGTGCGTGTTAGCATTACTGATCCAGGGATGACACTGAAGCACAGAGATCAGACTGGCTAAGGTCTGGTCGCTACAAAATCACATGTATAAAGCAACGTAAATACCATTACCTCAATCCATATAGCGGAAGTAACAAAGGTTGTGGATTCCCATCAACACCAACAGCAAAGTTGAGTGTAGAAATCGTAACCCTAACATATCACTTACTCATTGTAAGAGTCCCGCAACATCAGGCGTTGCAGCCACAAAGGGTCAGTACATTGAATGTACTGGCAAATTCACACCATAGGACAAGGATGAATAGCTATCACTACATGCATATTTGGCTGGTGGAAGCTCTATGGTTATAATGTTTTTGTGAAAAGCCATTTTTCCCTACAGCAAAGGAATATATCTTATTTAACTACAAAGTTGGTTGAAAATTATTGAGAAGGTTCCTCCAACTCAATCCCAAAGTAATAATTATAACCCAACAAATTAATTAAGTAAAGTGATGAGATCAACATGATAATCCAAGAACCAGATACTCAAGATTGTCCATAACCGAGGACATGGCTAATCATGATTAGTTTGTACACTCTGCAGAGGTTTGCGCACTTTTCCCCACAAGACTCGATCTCCTCCATTGGATTTCTCGCACTACATGGTGTTTGAGAAACGGATGACCGAGACACAATCTTTCAGAAGCATTTACTCTCTACTCCGGGCAGACCGATACACCTACAATCCCCCTACATCTGCTAGTCCACCTCTTCAAGAGCTCACGCAACTTACTCAACTATGCGAGAGCCCATAATGGCTTGGGGTTGCACACGGAAGTTTCTAGTATGAATAATCTTTTGATCCCTTTGAGCCTGGGTGGCATTCCATAGGGTGATCACACGGGTCCTCCGGGATCCCCTTGGGCAAGCACCAGGTTCTCCAGGTGACCGGGCAAACCACTAGGTGCTCCAGGGTGCCCCTACCAATCCACCCAGATGTGTATTAGATTAGCCACCTTAAGTTAACCCTTAGTTAACAATAATCTATCACATCTTTCATGAATTCTCTCAAACCAATCCACGTCTACGAGCATAGCATAGCAGTATAAGCACAACGTAGTAGTAACTCCCAAGGTTTGAATGCAGGACAATAGGTTCCTACCTCATCAACTACTTCCCAATAACCACATGTCATCCATCCTACTCATGCAATGTTTGAGGGTGAAACTAATGCATAAAACTGGGTATGAAAGGTATATGATCAAAGTGTGAACTTGCCTTGTACTGTTGATGAAGATGATCCGCACTCATAACTCATGATAGTTCTACTCGTCACACTTTGTTTCAATCTATCGTGAGCAAGCAATAGCAATCACACATAAGCAATCATGCAAAAGAATCAGAGAAAAGATCTCGGAAAACTCCAAAATAAGCAATTAACTCTTGTAACATAAAACAATTTCTAACAGTATCAAAATTATGTGAATTTGACCTTATCAGAAAGTTTAGATCAAGAGCTTCGATTTGCAAAAAGAATCAATTAATCAGAGTTATAAAACTCATGTTATGATCAAAAGAAGTTTGAATATGAATTTGAACAAATTTCAAAATTTGAAAATTTCAACAAGTTGATGTGACAGGTTCACTAGATAGGTGAAAACAAGACAAAACTATATGCGCTAGTTTTATCTAATTTGGATGAACGAGTAAAATGTTATGACTATTTGAAAAATCAAGGCCAAGCTGTTTTACAAAAAAGATAGCTACGGCTAAAAGAATTCTAGGTCTAATGTATAATAATCTAATTATTCAATCGTACTAGTCTAGAAATAATAAACTACAAAGTATTAAAAGAAAAAATGAAGAAAGATACCTTTATAAGGTAGAGAAAAGATGACTTCGGAGAGAAAAGACAAATTTCAGAAGTCGCGCCGGAGAGGAGAAAAATATTTTTCATAAATGAATCTAGTCAAACCAAAATATTGATTTAACCCAAATCGGATGATTTTTGGAGGCTCTATGGGTCTATATTTATAGGTGAAAAGGAGGTTTAGGGGTCAAAGGCTATGCAATATGGGACTAAACGTAGACAAAAATAAACGAAACAGAGAAGGAAAAGGCTAAACGCCTCGCACGGGCCTAAAGGCCTCAGCCGGCCGTGCGTTGTAGTTTTTTTTTAAAATATTCGGCCTAAGTTAAAAAAATGAAAAGGCTGGCTGGGCCTGACCCATTTAGGAGAAAGAAAAAGATGAGGCGCTCGCTGCCACTATGCTACGCGTGTGGGTAACAAATAATTATGGGCTGTACGTTCAATTTTTTTAATAGAAACAGAAGGAAAACCCAGTAAAAAATAAATTAAAATTTTATATTGGCATATTATATATCAAGATTTTCAGAAAAAGATTTCTACGATGTGAACATTTTACTAACATCAAATAAAATCTACAAAATTTCAAATAAAGCAAAGAGTGCTACTGATGCAATAAAACCCAATAAAAATCATTTTAAAAATACCAAAATGATTTCAAATTTATTTATCTCCAATTTTGTGATGTAGGGATCATTTTACCCTAATTTCCATATATTTTATTTTTGGAGAAAAATAATTTGAATAAAACCCAAATAACTCCAAATTGAAAATAATTTCAAAAGGACTTTAAATTTGTTCCTTTGAAAGTTCCAACTCATATTTCATATGTTTTGAAGAAGTCATTTTATCTTCTCTCATGAAAATCATTGAGTTGCTTGAAGTTTCTGAATTTGAAATATTTCCAAATGAAATTCAAATATTTTCAAAAACCCTTTTCATTTGTTTAAATGGAAGAAGTCATGTCATGTTCTCTCTAGGGTTTAATATTTGAAAAGAATTTGAATTCACGGAGATCATAAAAGCAAAAAATGAAAGTTTGGGAAAGTCATTTTATTCCCTCTTGTTTAACTTTCAAAAAGTTTTCGAATTTCACTCAATTTCACACAAGCAACCACACCACAATCAAACAATCAATCAAATCTATCTATTTAATATAACATTCCAAATTTTAGAATTTTGGGATGTTACAAACCTACCACCCTTAAAATGAATCTCGTCCTCGAGATTCGGAGAGGCTAGAAAGAAATAGGTTAGGTTTGGGGGTCTTCTCAAAATCCGTTCATCATCACAGGGGGTCTGGGGTGCTACCACCCTTAGAAGCATGGTTACGGTTCCATCAAAACTCATATACTCCATCCTTATTCTTGACAGTGTCAGTCTTCTCTGATTTTCAGGATAATTCCTTCTCTAGGCTCTTCCGGTAGTGGCATAACCTTTTTCCTCAATTCTTCTATCCTTCCATCTTGGCAAGGTTCTTCCATTACTGGGTCTTCTTAGCTGACAGGGCTGGTGTCAATACTAATCAACTATCAATATCTCATGGTGATCAACAATTTATGGTTTCTCCTGCAGGAAATGGGTCTGGGTTGAACCTCACTGTATGACCTATGATTGGCAAGAGCTGCCTTGTACAAGGGAAAATTGCTATACCATTCTAAGGTTCAAACAAGGTTTAATATCGCCGTCTCTCTACTATAGGTAAGTCACTCAGATTTACCATCCCATATAGCAAGGCGAATAATAAGAGTAAGTCGGTATGGTGATCAATCCATCCCGCACCCAAATCATTACCTTGTACATGGTTTAGCGAATCTCACATTCTAACACTCGGTCATCCTCACAAGCATTGTAGAATTTCTCTTGTCGACGAACTAAGTTCGGATAAATCTATGGATTCTGCAAGCCAAACAAACATCTATCGTTCCTTCACAACTCTCAGGTTTTGCGTAAGCTCCTATAAGATCGTCTGTCGATACAATCGTAACCTCTACCAGGGTTTTTCCTTTAGCAAGAGTGTGCTTGCTTCTTGGCAGGTCCTGGGGCCTGTGGGTTATGGCCCATCTCATCACTTGTAAACCTTGAACTCATCATCGGGGCAACTGATCACTACTCCAACATACAACTTCCTGGCATACTTAAAATCCATCCAATTGTACTGTATTTCTTCCTTCTATTGGTACCAAACTAAGACGTGATTACTCAGACTCATCATGAGTTTACTATTGCTCCATATTACCAACATTCAACCTCCTGTATATCCAATAGTACTTCATCCCTTCATACTCGTGGGGTATCCCACATATCGAGACAAAACTCATACTTATTTTGTCCGAAATCGACTCTGTGGTATATCATTATCATTTTCCAGGGGTCAAGGGTCCTCACAGTTACCACCACCCTTGAAATGCACAAACTCATCCATAGACCATATTTCTCATATCCCCAAAAATGGTCAAAATCTTTCTTCATAGAGTAGCACTCATAAATTCCAAATTAGTACCCACGATACTAACTTTATTGATTCTCAAATTATTACCATCTTCTGCATTTCCATTACATGCCTCAACTCAACACCTCAATAATGAAAGTTGTTCCCACTTCTACTACTATATTTCTTCTGTTGCAAACTCAACTAATTATCACAAGTCTCCTTCTCCTTGGGATAATCTCTGGCAAAGTGGCCTGCTTCATTATAACAAAAACATATTACTTTTGAAAAATCTTGAGGTTTCCTTTTTTTGGGCAATCGCTAAAGTAGTGCCCTGACTCCTTGCACCTGTAACAGGTGATATGACTTAGGTCCTTCCTGGAATCCAATCTACTTCTCTTCCTGGACTTTTCCGTTCCAATCAGGGCTTCTATTTCTTATGGGTCATACTCTACTTCCTTTGTCGGGAATTCTACTAGATCCCCATCATACAATTCTGGGAGATGTGTCCTTCTTCTCCACATGAATAGCACGACTTGGTGCAAGGTGTAATTGGGTCTGCTTTGGGTGTGTCCTTCATCACTGGTTCTTCTAAAATTTCCATGAGGGCTCCTTTCATTGATTCTTTCTTCTGCTGGATGGTTCGTTGTACCATGGGGTAAATGTGACACTGAGCAGGGTAGTGGGTAGTCCCTTCACATAAGAAACAAGTGATCTGCCTAGTTGGGCATTCTTTAGCTAGGTGACTTCCTTCACAATTAGGGCATTCATCCTTTTGTTCTTTATGGTTGTGTCCTATTTCTCCACAAAGCTTGCATGCACAGGGTTTCTTCATATTACTTCCATAAGGCTTCAATTTCTGGGACACAACCCGAGACTTTAGCAAAGTCAACTTAAATTCTTTCCAAGTGGTTACTCTTTGCCATACATTGATGGTTTGGTACATCCTCCACCAAGTAGCAGCACCTCTTTTAAAGCAATGAAGAGCATGCTTGGTTATATCATTTCCGGCTATAGGGTTGTTCTCCATGTGATCCTCCATGTTTTGAACCCATCGGTCTGTCTCCAACTGACTCATCGGTCCAGAAAATACAAGCTCATCTCCATTCATCCTCTATTAGGTCCAAGGGTTTTGGGGTGAGAGAGAGATAGGGAGGGATACACACAATAAAAATAAAAGTTTTGTAAAGGCAGATTTTATTTGTGGCTGTTGGAAAAACATCAAACAAGATGATAGCTCACAATCATCGCATCTAACGTAGGTACATAACAGGGGTTTGGTCTTCTAAAGGTCAATAAATCTTCAAAGTCATCCAACTCTTCAAGTCTTGTTCATGCTCCGATGGGTTCTTCCGATCGTGCTTGTCCTTCTCAAGTTCTTTTGTCAGATCATCTCTGTTGACGTGAAGTCTCTCGTGGCGTCCTTTAATATTTTTGGAGTTGTGTTCCAAACTTCTGGGTCTCAACATCCTTGGTATGAACCATGGTACTATTGCCCTTTAGTTCCTGACGGATCTCCGGTATCTCTAGGTTTTGCACCTCCAGTTTGGCTACTTCAGTTTCTGGGTCCTATGTTCTTCCCGAAATGCTCTCTCGTCGAATACAGCTTCCTGCAGGCCCATCTTAAAATTCTTGATGTAATACTCCAGATCCTAGTGATACACCGGCTAAGGTTAAGACTTCATCTCTTGCTAGCAGATGCTCTATCAGCCTTCTACCATCCAATCCTTCTGAAGAAATGCATGCTTATCTCAGCACAGTGGCAACAACATATGCGGGCGATAACTTCATGGTTAGCTGTGTTTCTGCTCTTGTCATTTCCATGAGCTATCATTCCATAATGGATATCTCCTGCCTTAGGGTTTTCTTGACAAAACTTTGAGTTCTGATGCTCCATGTTTCGGTCTTTCTCCGATACACCTTGATCTCGAGTATTGACAGCTTCCTTAGTCTGCCAAGTTCCATAAAGATAGCCTTCCTAGGTCATACAAATCTAGAAATTCTACAGAGCCTTCAAATTCTCCTAGTCTTCGGAGTCTTCAACCGTTGAGGTTTCCATTATTCTAATGCACGGTAAAATCCTCTTCATTCTGAAGTGATCTTGGTTGTCCGATATCTTGTACTCCTTGGAGTGGTCTCAACAGTCGATTCCTCATGTGGTCCAAAGGGGAAAGGGGTATAATCTCACTAAAAGGGAAATATTTTGATAAAGCTCAGAAAAGAGGAGAGGTAAAAGATCTTTTGAAAATGAAGTTTGTAGAGAAAATATTTCCTATGGGCTTGCCAGTTTCTAGGGGTCATGTCCTACAGTCAACATGTGCTCTGATACCATCTTGTAGCGACCCGACCTCAGACGGTCAAGTCTGTGTGCTTAAGTGCCATCCCTGGATCGGTATGCTGACACACACAGTACTTGAGGATTTATAATAGAGGTAAATCACATGTATATAGCGGAAGTAACAAAGGTTGTGGATTCCCATCAACACCAACGGCAAAGTTGAGTGTAGAAATCATAACCCTAACGTATCACTTACTCATCGTAAGAATCCTGCAACAAGAGACGTTGCAGCCATAAAGGGTCAGTACATTGAATGTACTGGCAAATTCACACCATAGGACAAGGATGAAATAGCTATCACTACATGCATATTTGGCTGGTGGAAGCTCTATGGTTATAATTTTTTTGTGAAAAGCCATTTTTTCCTACAACAAAGGAATATATTTTATTTAATTACAAAGTTGGTTGAAAATTATTGAGAAGGTTCCTCCAACTCAATCCCAAAGTAATAATTATAACCCAACAAATTAATTAAGTAAAGTGATGAGATCAACATGATTATCCAAGAACTAGATACTCAAGATTGTCCATAACCGGGAAGACGGCTAATCATGATTAGTTTGTACACTCTACAGAGGTTTGCGCACTTTTCCCCACAAGACTCGATCTCATCCATTGGATTTCTCGCACTACATGGTGTTTCAGAAACGGATGACCGCGACACAATCTTTCAGAAGCATTTACTCTCGACTCCGGGCAGACCAGTACACCTACAATCCCCCTACATCTGCTACTCCACCTCTTCAAGAGCTCACGCAACTTACTCAACTATGCCAGAGCCCATAATGGCTTGTGGCTGCACACGGAAGTTTCTAGCATGAATAATCTTATGATCCCTTTGAGCCTGGGTGGCATTCCATATGGTGATCACACGGGTATTCCGGGATCCCCTTGGGCAAGCACTGGTTTCTCCAGGTGACCGGGCAAACCAGTAGGTGCTCCAGGATGCCCCTACCAGTCCACCGAGATGTGTATTAGAGTAGCCACCTTAAGTTAACCCTTAGTTAACAATAATCTCTCACATCTTTCATGAATTCTCTCCAACCAATCCACGTCTACGAGCATAGCATAGCAGTATAAGCACAACGTAGTAGTAACTCCCAAGGTTTGAATGCAGGACAATAGGTTCCTACCTCATCAACTACTTCCCAATACCCACATGTCATCAATCCTACTCATGCAATGTTTGAAGGTGAAACTAATGCATAAAAACTGGGTATGAAAGGGATATGATCAAAGTGTGAACTTGTCTTGTACTGTTGATGAAGATGATTCGCACTCATAACTCCTGATAGTTCTACTCGTCACACTTCGTTTCAATCTATCATGAGCAAGCAATAGCATCACACATAAGCAATCATGCAAAAGAATCGGAGAAAAGATCTCGGAAAACTCCAAATACAAGCAATTAACTCTTGTAACATAAAACAATTTCTAACAGTACCAAAATTATGTGAATTTGGCCTTATCATAAAGTTTAGGTCAAGAGCTTCAATTTGCAAAAAGAATCAATTAAATCGGAGTTATAAAACTCAAGTTATGATCAAAAGAAGTTTGAATATGAATCTGAACAAATTTCTAAATTTCAAAATTTCAAAAAGTTGATGTGACAGGTTCACTAGAAGGTGAAAACAAGACAAAACTATAGGCGTTGGTTTCATCTAATTTGAATGAACAAGTAAAAAGTTATGCTATTTGAAAAGTCAGGGCCAAGCTGTTTTACGAAAGAAAAAATAGCTACGGCTAAAAGAATTCTAGGTCTAATATATAAATACATAGACTAATGGATAATCTAATTATTCTATCATACTGGTCTAAAAATAATAAACTACGAAAGTATAAAAAGAAAAAAAAACAAAGAAAGATACCTTTATAAGGTAGAGAAAAGACGACTTCGGAGAGAAAACAATTTCCAGAAGTCGCGCCGGAGAGGAGAAAAATATTTTTCTTAAATGAATCTAGTCAAACCAAAATATTGATTTAACTCGAATCGGATGATTTTTGGAGGCTCTATGGGTTAGGTGAAAAAGAGGTTTAGGGGGTCAAAGGCTAGGCAATGTCGGACTAAACATAGACAAAAGTAAACGAAACAGAGAAGAAAAAGGCTAAACGCCTCGCACGAGCCTAAAGGCCTCGGCCGGCCGCACGGTGATTTTTTTTAAACAAAATTCAGCCTAAGTTTAAAAAAATGATAAGGCTGGCTAGGCCTGGCCCATTTACGAGAAAGAAAAAAAGATAAGGCGCCCGCTCCCACTATGCTACGCGTGTGGGCAACAAATAATTATGAGTCGTACGTTTAGTTTTTTTAATAGAAACAGAAGGAAACCAAATAACAAAAATAAATAAAAATTTTATATAGGCATATTATATATCTAATTTTAAAAAAAAGATTTTCTACGACATGAACATTTTACTAGCGTCAAATAAAATTTACAAAATTTCAAATAAAGCAAAAGTGGCACTGATGCAATAAAACCCAATAAAAATCATTTAAAAATACCAAAATGATTTCAAATTTATTTCTCTCCAATTTTCTAACGTAGGGAATCATTTTACCCTAATTTCCATATATTTTATTTTTGTAGGAAAATAATTTGAATAAAACTCAAATAACTCTAAATTGAAAATAATTTCAAAAGGACTTTAAATTTGTTCCTTTGAAACTTCCAACTCATATTTCATATGTTTTGAAGAAGTCATTTTATCTTCTCTCATGAAAATCATTGACTTGCTTGAAGTTTCTGAATTTGAAATATTTCCCAATGAAATTCAAATATTTTCAAAAACCCTTTTCATTTATTTAAATGAAAGAAGTTATGTCATCTTCTCTCTAGGGTTTTATATTTGAAAAGAATTTGAATTCACGGAGATCATAAAAGAAAAAATGAAAGTTTGGGAAAGTCATTTTATTCCCTCTCGTTTAACTTTCAAAAAGTTTTCGAATTTCACTCAATTTCACACAAGCAACCACACCACAATCAAACAGTCAATCAAATATATCTATTTAGTATAACATTCTAAAATTTAGAATTTTGGGATGTTACACTTCCAATATATTGATCTTTATGTCTCGACCATTTCGAGACTCCTCGTCATGTCCGTGATCACATCCAGGACTCCGAACTACCTTCGGTACATCAAAACACATAAACTCATAATACCAATCGTCATCGAACGTTAAGCATGCGGACCATACGGGTTTGAGAACTATGTAGACATGACCGAGACTCACTTCCGGTTAATAACCAATAGCGGAACCTAGATGCTCATATTGGTTCCTACATATTCTACAAAGATCTTTATCGGTCAAATCGCATAACAACATACATTGTTCCCTTTGTCATCGATATGTTACTTGCCCGAGTATCTCGGTATCTCAATACCTAGTTCAATCTCGTTACCGGCAAGTCTCTTTACTCGTTCCGTAATGCATCATCCCGCAACTAACTCATTAGTCACATTGCTTGCAAGGCTTATAGTGATGTGCATTACCGAGAGGGCCCAGAGATACCTCTCCGATACATGGAGTGACAAATCCTAATCTCGATCTATGCTAACTCAACAAACACCACCGGAGACACCTGTAGAGCATCTTTATAGACACCCAGTTACGTTGTGACATTTGATATCACACTAAGTGTTCCTCCGGCATTCGGGAGTTGCATAATCTCATAGTCATAGGAACATGTATAAGTCATGGAGAAAGCAATAGCAATAAACTAAATGATCATAGTGCTGAGCTAACAGATGGGTCAAGTCAATCACATCATTCTCTAATGATGTGATCCCGTTCTTGTCCATGGCTAGGAAACTTAACCATCTTTGATTAATGAGCTAGTCAAGTAGAGGCATACTAGTGACACTCTATTTGTCTATGTATTCACACATGTACTAAGTTTCTGGTTAATACAATTCTAGCATGAATAATAAACATTTATCATGATATAAGGAAATATAAATAACAACTTTATTATTGCCTATAGGGCATATTTCCTTCACTCTCCCACTTGTACTAGAGTCAATAATCTAGATTACATAGTAATGATTCTAACACCCATGGAGTCTCGGTGCTGATCATGTTTTGCTCGTCGGAGAGGCTTAGTCAATGGGTCTACAACATTCAGATCTATATGTATCTTTCATATCTCTATGTCTCCCTCCTTGACTTGATCACGGATGGCACTGAAGTGTCTCTTAATGTGCTTGGTTCTCTTGTGAAATCTAGATTCATTTGCCAAGGCAATTGCACCAATATTGTCACAAAAGATTTTCATTGGACCCGATGCACTAGGTATGACACCTAGATTGAATATGAACTCCTTCATCCAGACTCCTTCATTTGCTGCTTCCGAAACAGCTATGTACTCGGCTTCACATGTAGATCCCGCCACGACGCTCTGCTTGCAACCGCACCAACTTACAGCTCCACCATTCAATACACAGTCTGATACAATTTCACACCTTATAACACAGGCAAGAACCCTTTCTTTGCTTGATCCATTTTGAACTTCTTCAAAACTTTATCAAGGTATGTGCTTTGTGAAAGTCCAATTAAGCGTCTTGATCTATCTCTATAGATCTTGATGCCCATCATCTTTCAACTTAGCTTTCTCTAGGAACGCATTAAAATTCAACGGAACAACAGCACGGGCCATCTATCTACAACAACATAGACATGCAAAATACTATCAGGTACTAAGTTCATGATAAATTAAAGTTCAATTAATAATATTACTTAAGAACTCCCACTTAGATAGACATCCCTCTAATCATCTAAGTGATCACGTGATCCATATCAACTAAACCATGTCCGATCATCACGTGAGATGGAGTAGTTTTCAATGGTGAACATCACTATGTTGATCATATCTACTATATGATTCACGCTCGACCTTTCGGTCTCAGTGTTCCAAGGCCATATGTGCATATGCTAGGCTCGTCAAGTTTAACCTGAGTATTCTGCCTGTGCAAAACTGGCTTGCACCCGTTGTATGTGAACGTAGAGCTTATCACACCCGATCATCACATGGTGTCTCGACACGACGAACTGTAGCAACGGTGGATACTCAGGGAGAACACTTGTACCTTGAAATTTAGTGAGAGATCATCTTATAATGCTACCGTCGAACTAAGAAAAATATGATGCATAAAGGATAAACATCACATGCAATCAAATAAGTGATATGATATGGCCTTCTCCATCCCCAAAGCACCGTCATGATCACCATCGTCACCGGCTTGACACCTTGATCTCCATCGAAGCATCATTGTCGTTTCGCCAACTATTGCTTCTATGACTATCGCTACCGCTTAGTGATAAAGTAAAGCAATTACATGGTGATTGCATTTCATACAATAAAGCGACAACCATATGGATCCTGCCAGTTGCCGATAACTGTGTTACAAAACATGATCATCTCATACAACAATTTATATAATCACGTCTTGACCATATCACATCACAACATGCCCTGAAAAAACAAGTTAGACGTCCTCTACTTTGTTGTTGCAAGTTTTACGTGGCTGCTATGGGCTTCTAGCAAGAACCGTTCTTACCTACGCATCAAAACCACAACGTAGTATAGTGATTGCTTTTTGATCTTCAGAAAGAACCCTATTCATTGAAACCGATTCAACTAAAGTTGGGGAAACAGACACCCACTAGCCACCTGTGTGTGAAGCACGTCGGTAGAACCAGTCTCGCATAAGCGTACGTGTAATGTCGGTCTGAGCCGCTTCATCCAACAATACTGCTGAATCAAGAATCAACTAGTGACAGCAAGCAATATGTATATACTCACGCCCACAACTCCTTTGTGTTCTACTCATGCATATAACATGTACGCATAGACCTGGCTCGGATGCCACTATTGGGGAACGCAGTATTTCAAAATTTTCCTACGATCACGCAAGATCTATCTAGGAGATGCATAGCAACAAGAGGGGAAGAGTATGTCTACATACCCTCATAGACCGAAAGCGGAAGCATTATGAAACACGGTTGATGTAGTCGAACATCTTCGCGATCCAACCGATCAAGTACCGAACGCACGGCACCTCTGCAATATGCACACGTTCAGCTCGGTGACGTCCCTCGTACTCTTGATCCAGTTCAGGCCGATGGAGAGTTTCATCAGCACGACGGCGTGATGACAGTGATGCTGAAGTTACCGATGTAGGGCTTCGCCTAAGCACTACAACGATATGACCGAGGTGTAATTCTGTGGAGGGGGGCACCACACATAGCTAAACAATCAACTTATGTGTCTATGGGGTGCCCCCCTCCCCTGTATATAAAGGAGTAGAGGAGGGTAGGGCCGGCCCTCTCATGGCACGCCCAAGGGGGGAGTCCTACTCCCAATAGGAGTAGGTTTCCCCCCCTTCCCTAGTTGGAGTAGGAGAAGAAGGAAGAGGGAGAGGGAGAGAAGGAAAGGGGCCCGGCCCCCCTCCCAATTCGGATTGGGCTTGGGGGGAGTGCCCCCACCTTGGCCGCCTCCTCCTCTCTCCCACTAAGGCCCAATAAGGCCCATTGACTCCCCGGGGGGTTCCGGTAACCTCCGAGCACTCCGATAAATGCCCGAACTCATCCGGAACCATTCTGATGTCCAAACATAGCCTTCTAATATATCGATCTTTATGTCTCGACCATTTCGAGACTCCTCGTCATGTCCGTGATCACATCCGGGACTCCGAACTACCTTCGGTACAACAAAACATATAAACTCATAATACCGATCGTCATCGAACGCTAAGCGTGCGGACCCTACGGGTTCGAGAACTATGTAGACATGAACGAGACTCACTTCTAGTCAATAACCAATAGCAGAACCTGGATGCTCATATTGGTTCCTACATATTCTACGAAGATCTTTATCTGTCAAACCACATAACAACATATGTTGTTCCCTTTGTCATCGGTATGTTACTTGCCCGAGATTCGATTGTCGGTATCTCAATACCTAGTTCAATCTCGTTACCGGCAAGTCTCTTTACTCGTTCCATAATGCATCATCCCGCAACTAACTCATTAGTCAAATTGCTTGCAAGGCTTATAGTGATGTGCATTACCGAGAGGGCCCAGAGATACCTCTCCGATACACTGTAGCGACCCGACCTCAGATGGTCAAGTCTCTGTGCTTCAGTGTCACCCCTGGATTGGTAATGCTGACACACACAGTACTCGAAGGATTTATAACAGAGTAGAAATCACACACTATTACATCGAATGTCTCCAAAGAGAACTTATTACAATAATATGGCTTAAGGCCATCTAATGCGATAACAGCGGAAGGCTTGGAAGATAGGGTGAATCCATCAACTCCAATGACATAGCTGAGCTGCATGACAACGACCTAACGAACCTTACTTCTCATCTGAAAAGTCTGCAACATAATACGTTGCAGCCCGAAAACGGGTCAGCACATGGAATATGCTGTCAATATAACACAATAGAGCAAAAACAGAATAATGCTATCACTACATGCATATATGGCTGGTGCAAAGCTGTATGGTTGTAGTTTTGCGAAAAGCCAATTTTTTCCTACAACAACAGAATAGATTTTAATTTTACTATCATGGTGGTTGAAACATCATTGAGAAGGTATCCCCAACTCAATCCCAATTAAAGTGAATTAACATCCCAACAGTATTAATTAAGCATGGTGAGATACATGTGATAACCCAAGTACTAGATACTCAAGAATTGTCCATAACCGGGGACACGGCTAACCATGATTACATTGTACACTCTGCAGAGGTTTGCGCACTTTTCCCCACAAGACTCGATCGCCTCCGTTGGATTTCTCGCACTACATGGTGTTTGAGAAACGAATGACCGAGACACAGTCTTTCAGAAACGTTAACTCTCTACTCCGGGTAGACCATACCAAACCTACAAAACCCACTACCTGCTGATCTACCTCTTCAAGAGCTTCACGTAACTTACTCAACTATGCTAGAGCCCATAATAGCTTGTGGCTGCACACGGAAGTTTCTAGCATGAATCATATCCGTTCCCTTTGAGCCTGGGTGGCGGTCCATAGGAAGATCACACGGGTACCCCGGGATTTCCAAAAAAACAGACAACACTGGGTTCCCTAGGTGCCTCAATCCACCCAGTTGTTTGATTAAGTTGCCACCTTAAGTTGAACCATTAATTAACAATCTCACATCTGACATGAATTTCACTCAAACCCAAACCACGTCTACGAGCATAGCATAGCAATATAAGCAATACGTAGAAGTAACTCCCAAGGGTTTGAATATAACAGGGCAATAGGTTCTACCTCAGCAACTACTTCCCAACCCACAAGTTAATGACATCCTAATCATGCAATGTTTGAGGATTGGAACTAATGCATAAAAACTGGGTAATAATGGGATATGATCAAAGTGTTACTTGCCTTGCTGACGATCCGTGAATCCTAGAGACTCGTAGTAACACGCTTCGCACTCCAGGAATTCTATCGCAAGCAAACAATAACATACATAAGTAACAAGCAACGATGCACAAGCAAAACTCAAATAAGAGAGGTTGACCAGAAAGTTCAAATTAAGAACTCTGGTTCGCAAAAAGAATCAAAACAAACGGAGCAACAAAACTCAAACGGCGAAAGAAAGAAGCTTCGTTTACTAATCTAAAACTAGGTCAAATTTTATAGTATCAAAACTTGTTTGAGTTGGTTAAACGGAAAGAGGGTTTCGAGACGAAACTCCAGGCGCTTGAATCACCTGATTCCGTTAAACGAGCGAAAAGATAAACAGAAACTAAGATCGGATCAGAAAACATGATCAGAAAAATCACGGAATAAATCCGATAAAAGAAAACTCACGAACAGACTAACGAACGAGCGTTCGTTAGTTGTTTCTAACGGGCGAGGAACCATTCGTTAAAATGAACGTTCGGACGAACGTCCGCTAACTAGAAGAACCGAAAAAAAACCGGCGATTCCAAAGAAAACGGATCTAGGGTTTCTAAAAAACGAACGGTTTTTATAAAAAACCGGCGGCGGGGCGCGGTGGCTACCTCCGGCAAGAGGGCTCCGGCGAGGCGGGGCAGCGGCTTGCGAGGCGGCGGGGCTTGGCGGCGGCGCTAGGCGGCGGCGG
>NC_057809.1:454649174-454658937 GCF_018294505.1 Triticum aestivum
AAAGGGGCGGGACGGCGACTTGGAAGAGGGGGCAAGGCGCGGCGGCTGCGGAGTCCAACTCGGACTCCGGTCCGAGTGGCGGTGGCGGCGCGCGCGCGCGGGAGGCGGCGGCGGCGGCCTGGCGCGGCTGGGCCTTAGGCCCAGTCGGCGCGGAACCTTTTTCTTAAACTTCGCCGACCGAAATAAAATCCTAGAAAAAAAATAAAAACTAAAAACGTAGAAATGCCAAAACAATTTTTCACCATCTAAATAAAATATTTAGAACAAGATGAACATTTTTTTGGCCCTAAAATGCAATTTTGAAAAATATGCAATTTTTCTAATGCAAATAAAATCCGAATAAAATCCAATAAAATCAATTTAATGATTTTAATATTTTTCCTCCAATATTTCATTTATTTTGAAGAAGTCTTATTATCTCCTCTCTTTAATTTTTAATGTGAAATATTTTTCGGAGAGAAATAATTAAAATCAAATCCTCTTTTCATTATTTGATAAAAGAATCAAATATGAAGACCGGGAAATCCCCAACTCTCTCTGAGGGTCCTTGAGCTGCTTAGGATTTCGAGGATTACGGAACGAAAAAGCAATAAAACATGATATGCATGGATGATCTATGTATAACATTCCAAATTGAAAATTTGGGATGTTACAAACCTACCCCCCTTAAGATGAATCTCGCCCTCGAGATTCGGGTTGGCTAGAAAATAGGTATGGGTGGTCCTTGCGGAGATCATCCTCTCGTTCCCAGGTAGCTTTATCCTCGGTATGGTGGCTCCACTGAACTTTACAAAACATGATAACCTTACTGCGGGTGACTCTGCTGGCAAACTCAAGAATCTTAACTGGCTTCTCCTCGTAAGTCAAATCACTGTCCAACTGAATCGCCTCCAAAGGTACTGTATCTCTTAATGGTATTTACGCCATCTTAGCATGACACTTCTTCATCTGTGAAACGTGGAACACATCGTGGACTCCTGACAATCCCTCAGGTAACTCCAACTTGTAGGTGACTTCTCCCATCCGTTCCAAAATGCGATACGATCCTACAAATCTCGGGGCTAACTTTCCTTTAACTCTAAAACGTTTCACTCCTCGCAAGGGCGATACTCACAAATATGCTCTGTCTCCAATTTCGTAGGTTACCTCCTTGCATTTTGAGTCTGCATAACTCTTCTGCCTGGACTGAGCAATCTTCAGTCGGTCTCGGATCAGTTTTACCTTCTCCTCAGATTCTTTAATCAAGTCTGGTCCAAACAACTGTCGGTCTCCTACCTCATCCCACATCAACGGTGTTCTGCACCTGCGTCCATACAGGGCTTCAAATAGTGCCATCTTCAAACTGGCTTGGTAGCTATTTTTGTATGAGAACTCTGCATACGGCAAATTGTCATCCCAACTGGATCCATAATCTAGCGCACAGGCTCTCAACATGTCCTCCAAAATTTGATTGACTCTCTCAGTCTGTCCATCTGTCTGCGGGTGAAACGCTGTACTGAACTCCAATCTCGTTCCCAAAGTCTGGTGTAACTGATGCCAAAACTTTGAAGTAAACTGTGTTCCTCGATCCGATACGATGGTCCTCGGAACTCCATGCAGACATACGATCCTGGACATATAGATCTTGGCCAACTTTGCACTTGTATAGGTGGTTTTCACTGGGATGAAGTGAGCTACTTTGGTCAAACGATCAACTACTACCCATATGGAATCATATCCTGCTTTAGTCCTGGGTAATCTGGTGATAAAGTCCACGCCAAGTTTATCCCACTTCCATTTGGGTATCGGCATAGGTTGTAACAGTCCTGCTGGCTTCTGATGTTCTGCCTTAACTCTTTGACATACATCACATACGGCTACATACTCAGCAATATCCTTCTTCATACCAGTCCACCAGAAACGTTCCTTCAAATCCAAATACATCTTGGTGTTTCCGGGGTGTATCGAGTATGGTGAGTCATGGGCCTCTTGAAGTATTAACTTCCTGATCTCCTGGTTGTTGGGCACATAAACTCGGTCCTCAAACCATAGGGTATCGTGCTCATCCTCGCGAAAACCTTTGGCCTTTCCTTTGCCCATCTTCTCCTTTATCTCGGCAATCTCTTTATCATCTTTTTGAGCTTCCCGAATCTTGTCCAGCAATGTCGACTGAACCTCCATTGTGGCAATGAACCTTCTAGGTACAATCTCTAACCGAAGTTCCATGATGTCCTTTGCTAATTCCTTCGACAGTCCTTTACTTTCAAGGATATTAGCATAACTCTTTCGACTCAATGCGTCTGCTACGACATTGGCCTTACCTGGATGATAGTGTAGCTTCATGTCATAATCCTTTATAAGCTCCAACCATCTCCTCTGCCTAAGGTTTAGCTCCTTCTGGGTGAAGATGTACTTCAAACTCTTGTGATCCATGTACACATCACAACGGTTTCCAATAAGGTAATGTCTCCAAGTCTTCAACGCATGCACTATGGCTGCTAGCTCCAAATCATGCGTGGCATAATTCAACTCATGAGGTTTTAGTTGTCGTGAGGCATACGAAACAACTCTTCCGTCCTGCATAAGCACACATCCCAGTCCTAAGCGAGAGGCGTCGCAATACACTTGGAACTCCTTATGTATATCTGGCAGTACTAGCACTGGGGCTGTAGTCAAACGTTTCTTCAACTCCTGGAAACTTGCTTCACAATCTTCTGTCCATTTAAACTTGGTATCCTTCTTCAACAGTTCAGTCATTGGTTTTGCAATCTTGGAAAAATTCTCAATGAATCTCCGGTAGTATCCTGCGAGTCCAAGAAAACTGCGGATCTCGCTAACTGAGGTGGGTGCCAACCATTCAGTGACTGACTGAACCTTGCTGGGGTCTACTGCTATACCTTCTCCTGATATAACATGTCCAAGGAATCCGACTTCCTTCGGCCAAAACTCGCATTTGCTAAACTTAGCATACAACTGGTGTTCCCTGAGCTTCTCGAGAACTAAACGCAAATGCTCTTTGTGCTCCTCCTCGTTCTTCGAGTATACCATGATATCATCAATAAACACCACAACAAACTTGTCAAAATACTCCATGAACACCTTGTTCATCATGCTCATGAAATAGGCAGGGGCGTTAGTCAGTCCAAATGACATGACTGTGTACTCGTATAATCCATATCGCGTTGTTAACGCCGTCTTTGGTATGTCCTTCTCCTGTATATTCAACTGATGATACCCCGATCGCAAATTGATCTTCGAAAACACTTTAGCTCCTTGCAACTGATGAAATAGATCGTTGATCATCGACAGTGGGTACTTGTTCTTAATCGTCACTTCATTCAATGCTCGATAATCAACAACCATCCTCAGGGATTTATCCTTCTTCTCAACCAAAAGTACTGGGGCTCCCCAAGGTGATGAACTTCTTCGGATATATCCTTTCTCCAATAACTCCTTGATATGCTTCTTAATTTCTTCCAGATCATTTGCGGGCATCCGATAGGGTCTCTTGGATATTGGTCCTGTTCCTGGTAACAGCTCTATCAAAAACTCAATATCTCTGTCCGGTGGCATGCTTGGTAACTCCTCTGGGAAAACATCCGGGTAATCCTTCACTACAGGCATTTCCTCCTGAACAACTCCCGTAAGGGCATTCACTTGACTCCTCCTAGGCACATGCCTAGATACATACTTAATCCTTCTTCCTTCCGGGGTGGTGAGATAAATCGACTTACTAGCACAGTCAATGCTTCCTCCAAACTTTGACATCCAGTCCATACCCAATATCACATCCAATCCTTGTGACTCCAAGATAATTAGGTCGGACGGAAAAACATGTGTACCAATGGTTAAGGGTATCTGGTCACACCATCGGCTAGCCATATACTCTGCTCCGGGTGAACTCACTAAAAGAGGGGTCCTAAGGGTTTGGGTTGGTAGTTTAAACTTATCCACGAATCCCCTTGATATGTATGAATGCGATGCACCAGTATCGAAAAGAACAAGAGCGGTAAATGACTTAACCAAAAACTTACCTATTACCGCGTTCGGCTGCTCTTCAACCTCCTCCACGTTAACGTGGTTCACTTGTCCTTTGTTGAATGGATTGGGCTTCTTCCCAGTGCTTCCATTTTCGTTTCCATTCCTTCCTTCGGGGCAATCATTGGCATAGTGCCCTGTCTTCCCGCACTTAAAACAGGTAACCTGACTTAAGTCTCTTTTGGCGGGAGTGGACGGGTTGGAGCGGTTCTGATTGTTGTTAGCTCCGTTCCCATTCCCATTCTTAGCACCACTATGGTTATGTGATCCTCCTCTAGTGTGGTTGTGACCTCCATGGTTGTGAACAAGTCCTCCCGTGTTCGGGGTTAGGCGAGGCTTCTGCTGAGCTCCTAAGTTATACTTCCCTTGTCCATACTTTCTCTTGCGGCTCTCAATCTTCTGTTGTTTCCCTTCAATCATAAGAGCCTTATCTACCAACTCCTGGTAGTTGTTGAAGGTTGCTACCATCAACTGCATGCTCATCTCATCATTCAGCCCTTCCATAAACTTCTCCTGCTTCGCGGCATCTGTGGCCACATCATTAGGGGCATAGCGAGATAACTTGCTAAACTCATCCACGTACTGAGCCACAGTACGGTTCCCCTGGCGTAGGTTGCGGAACTCCCGCTTCTTCATCTGCATAGCTCCAGTGGAGACATGGGCTGTGCGGAAAGCTTTCTGAAACTGGTCCCAAGTGACATTGGCTATAGGAAAAATGGTTGTGTAATTCTCCCACCATGAGGATGCTGGTCCATCCAATTGATGTGCGGCAAAGCGCACCTTCTCAGCATCTGTGCAATCTGCGGTGTTCGGCTCCCTTCCAATTCGGTGTAGCCAATCATCAGCAACTATAGGCTCGGTGCTACTGGAAAACACCGGCGGCTGTAACCTTAGAAAACGGGCTAGGTTGTCCACTGGCGGTGGGTTGTTGTTGTTGTTGTTGTTGTTGTTGTTGTTGCCCTAGTTCTGAACTAGCAATTGCATCAAGGCATTCTGCTGCTGGATCAACTGGGTGAGCTCCGGCGGGAAGGCAAAACCGGTGTCACGTCTCGGAGGCATCTGAGGGGTTTAGATGGGAGAGATTTAGAATAGAATAGGTCTAATGAGAAAACACTACCCATATGCACATGAGACAAACACAATCATTTCACTCAATCAATCAAGCAAGGGCATACAAACAGTCTAGAACTATCGCAAAAGTGCTCACTACTACTATATACATGGGGGAAATACTACTAATATATGGTAGTCATCTAGAAATTTTGATCGGTGGAAGACTCCATGATGTCTGCTCCAGCTTCGTCTTCAAAGTCATCATCACTAGGGGCGGAGTCGGTGTCGTCGATGATGAAGTAGTCCTCGGGGCGTATTTCCTTGGGTTCTTCTTCTTCTTCTATTGGTGCTGGTCCTCCCATGAATACTCCGATCTTCTTGACTAAGTCGTCATTCTTCTCCAGTAGGGTCTTGATTTCCTCCTCATATCCATCGCGGGTAAACTTGAGTTCTTCCTCCAGCTCGATGATCCTAGTCTTCGCCTTCTTCAAGTACATCATGTCCGCACACATCTGGTTCTCCTAACATCGAATGTGTTGGTTTAACTCCTGGATGAAAGCTGCAATGGATCTATCCTTCCTGGTGTTGATTACTTCCCATTGCTCGTCTCGGCGCCCACATATTTGGTAAATAGTGTCCTTAAGCTCCCTGTTGTAAACTTCTCCAATGCGTCCCATGGTGATGCAAGCTGCCATACTCTTTCCTAAACTACAGGTTGGTGCGTCGAAGGAAAATTCTATGGGTTTAGAAGTTGGCGAGAACGTCCTTCCTGGAACTTGTACTTGAATCATCCAGCGCTCCTCTTCAGGTAAAGTGGCGTTGTACGTCCCGGTGAAGCTTGGTATTCCAATGTTCAAGTACCTAGTGACTTCCTTCAAGTGGCGTCCAAAAGGTGTGTCTTCATCCGGTTCTGCAAACTTGTTCTTCATCTCCGTCATCCTAAAGAGTAGAAAATGGAGAGGAGTCAGAAATGAGAAGAGAAGTGTGACCTAGGGTTTATCTTAGGGGTCGTGTCCTACACTCAGTGTGTGCTCTGATACCATCTTGTAGCGAGCCGACCTCAGATGGTCAAGTCTCTGTGCTTCAGTGTCATCCCTGGATCGGTAATGCTGACACACACAATACTCGAAGGATTTATAACAGAGTAGCAATCACACACCATTACATCGAATGTCTCCAAAGAGAACTTATTACAGTAATATGGCTTAAGGCCATCTAATGCGATAACAGCGGAAGGCTTGGAAGATAGGATGAATCCATCAACTCCAACGGCATAGCTGAGCTGCACGGCAATGACCTAACGAACCTTACTCCTCGTCTGAAAAGTCTGCAACATAATACGTTGCAGCCCGAAAACGGGTCAGCACATGGAATATGCTGGCAATATAACATAGTAGAGCAAAAACAGAATAATGCTATCACTACATGCATATATGGCTGGTGGAAAGCTGTATGGTTGTAGTTTTGCGAAAAGCCAATTTTTTCCTACAACAACGGAATAGATTTTAATTTTACTATCATGGTGGTTGAAACATCATTGAGAAGGTATCCCCAACTCAATCCCAATTAAAGTGAATTAACATCCCAACAGTATTAATTAAGCATGGTGAGATACATGCGATAACCCAAGTACTAGATACTCAAGAATTGTCCATAACCGGGGAGACGGCTAACCATGATTAGATTGTACACTCTGCAGAGATTTGTGCACTTTTCCCCACAAGACTCGATCGCCTCCGTTGGATTTCTCGCACTACATGGTGTTTGAGAAACGGATGACCGAGACACAGTCTTTCAAAAACATTAACTCTCTACTCCGGGTAGACCATACCAAACCTACAAAACCCACTACCTGCTGATCTACCTCTTCAAGAGCTTCACGTAACTTACTCAACTATGCTAGAGCCCATAATAGCTTGTGGCTGCACATGGAAGTTTCTAGCTTGAATCATCTCAGTTCCCTTTGAGCCTGGGTGGCGGTCCATAGGAAGATCACACGGGTACCCCGGGATTTCCAAAAAACAGACAACACTGGGTTCCCCAGGTGCCTCAATCCACCCAGTTGTTTGATTAAGTTGCCACCTTAAGTTGAACCATTAATTAACAATCTCACATCTGACATGAATTTGACTCAAACCCAAACCACGTCTACGAGCATAGCATAGCAATATAAGCAATACGTAGAAGTAACTCCCAAGGGTTTGAATATAACAGGGCAATAGGTTCTTGTTGGAAATATGCCCTAGAGGCAATAATAAAAGCATTATCATTATATTTCCTTGTTCATGATAATTGTCTTTATTCATGCTATAATTGTGTTATCCGGAAATCGTAATACATGTGTGAATAATAGACACCAACATGTCCCTAGTAAGCCTCTAGTTGACTAGCTCGTTGATCAACAGATAGTCATGGTTTCCTGACTATGGACATTGGATGTCATTGATAACGAGATCACATCATTAGGAGAATGATGTGATGGACAAGACCCAATCCTAAACATAGCATAAGATCGTATAGTTCGTTTGCTAGAGTTTTTCCAATGTCAAGTATCCTTTCCTTAGACCATGAGATCGTGTAACTCCCGGATACCGTAGGAGTGCTTTGGGTGTACCAAACGTCACAACGTAACTGGGTGACTATAAAGGTATACTACGGGTATCTCCGAAAGTGTCTGTTGGGTTGACACGGATCAAGACTGGGATTTGTCACTCCGTGTGACGGAGAGGTATCACTGGGCCCACTCGGTAATGCATCATCATTATGATCTCAAAGTGACCAAGTGTCTGGTCACGGGATCATGCATTACGGTACGAGTAAAGTGACTTGCCGGTAACGAGATTGAACAAGGTATTGGGATACCAACGATCGAATCTCGGGCAAGTAGCATACCGATTGACAAAGGGAATTGTATACGGGGTTGCTTGAATCCTTGACATCGTGGTTCATCCGATGAGATCATCGAGGAGCATGTGGGAGCCAACATGGGTATCCAGATCCCGCTGTTGGTTATTGACCGGAGAGCGATCTCGGTCATGTCTACATGTCTCCCGAACCCGTAGGGTCTACACACTTAAGGTTCGGTGACGCTAGGGTTGTAGGGATATGTATATGCAGTAACCTGAATGTTGTTCGGAGTCCCGGATGAGATCCCGGACGTCACGAGGAGTTCCGGAATGGTCCGGAGGTAAAGAATTATATATAGGAAGTGCTATTTCGGCCATCGGGACAAGTTTCGGGGTCACCGGTATTGTACCGGGACCACCGGAAGAGTCACGGGGTCCACCGGGTGGGGCCACCTATCCCGAAGGGCCCCATGGGCTGAAGTGGGAAGGGATCCAGCCCAAAGTGGGCTGGGGCGCCACTTCCCCTAGGGCCCATGCGCCTAGGGTGGGGGAAACCCTAAAGGGGGGGCGCCCCCTTGCTTGGGGGGCAAGCCCCCCACCCCTTGGCCGCCGCCCCCTAGGAGATTGCATCTCCTAGGGCCGGCGCCCCCCTAGGCCCCCCTATATATAGTGGGGGGATGGAGGACCTCTTACCTTTGCCTTTGGTGCCTCCCTCTCCCTCTCCAACACATCCTCCTCCTCCATAGAGCTTGGCGAAGCCCTGCCGGAGTACTGCAGCTCCATCACCACCACGCCGTCGTGCTGCCGCTGTAGCCATCTTCCTCAACCTCTCCTTGCCCCTTGCTGGATCAAGAAGAAGGAGACATCATGCTGACCGTACGTGTGTTGAACGCGGAGGTGCCGTCCCTTCGGCGCTAGGATCTCCGGTGATTTGGATCACGTCGAGTACGACTCCCTCATCCCCGTTCTTTGAACGCTTCCGCTCGCGATCTACAAAGGTATGTAGATGCATCCGATCACTCATTGTTAGATGAACTCATAGATGGATCTTGGTGAATCCGTAGGAAATTTTTTGTTTTCTGCAACGTTCCCCAACAGTTCTACCTCAGCAACTACTTCCCAACCCACAAGTTAATGACATCCTAATCATGCAATGTTTGAGGATTGGAACTAATGCATAAAAACTGGGTAATAATGGGATATGATCAAAGTGTTACTTGCCTTGCTGATGATCCGCGAATCCTAGAGACTCGTGGTAACACGCTTCGCACTCCAGGAATTCTATCGCAAGCAAACAATAACATGCATAAGTAACAAGCAACGATGCACAAGCAAAACTCAAATAAGAGAGGTTGACCAGAAAGTTCAAATTAATAACTCCGGTTCGCAAAAAGAATCAAAACAAACGGAGCAACGAAACTCAAACGGCGAAAGAAAGAAGCTTCGTTTACTAATCTGAAACTAGGTCAAATTTTACAGTAGCAAAAATTGTTTGAGTTGGTTAAACGGAAAGAGGGTTTCGAGATGAAACTCCAGGCGCTTGAATCGCCTGATTCCGTTAAACGAGCGAAAAGATAAACAGAAACTAAGATCGGATCAGAAATCACGATCAGAAAAATCACGGAATAAATCCGATAAAAGAAAACTCACGAACAGACTAACGAACGAGCGTTCGTTAGTTGTTTCTAACGGGCGAGGAACCGTTCGTTAAAACGAACGTTTGGACGAACGTCCGCTAACTAGAAGAACCGGAAAAAACCGGCGAATGCAAAGAAAACGGATCTAGGGTTTCTAAAATAACGAACAGTTTTTATAAAAAAACCGGCGGCGGGGCGCGGTGGCTACCT
>NC_057809.1:454659372-454662501 GCF_018294505.1 Triticum aestivum
GGTGGTGTTGGGACGGGGTGGCGGCGTATATAAAGGGGCGGGGGCGGCGACTTGGAGGAGGGGGCAAGGTGCGGCGGCTGCGGAGTCCAACTCGGACTCCGGTCCGAGTGGTGGCCGCGGCGCGCGCGCGCAGGTGGCGGCGGCGGCGGTGGCCTGGCGCGGCTGGGCCTTAGGCCTAGTCGGCGCGGAACCTTTTTTTAAAACTTCGCCAACCGAAATAAAATCCTAGAAAAAATTAATAAAAACTAAAAACCTAGAAATGCCAAAACAATTTTTCACCGTCTAAATAAAATATTTAGAACAAGAAGAACATTTTTTTGGCCCTAAAATGCAATTTTGAAAAACATGCAATTTTTCTAGTGCAAATAAAATCCAATAAAAATCAATTTAATGATTTTAATATTTTTCCTCCAATATTTCATTTATTTTGGAGAAGTCATATTATCTCCTCTCTTTAATTTTTTATGTGAAATATTTTTCGGAGAGAAATAATTAAAATCAAATCCTCCTTGCATTATTTGATAAAAGAATCAAATATGAAGACCGGGAAATCCCCAACTCTCTCCGAGGGTCCTTGAGCTGCTTAGGATTTCAAGGATTACAGAACGGAAAAGCAATAAAACATGATATGCATGGATGATCTATGTATAACATTCAAAATTCAAAATTTGGGATGTTACATACACGGAGTGACAAATCCTAATCTCGATCTATGCCAACTCAACAAACACCATCGGGGACACCTGTAGAGCATCTTTATAGTCACCCAGTTACATTGTGACGTTTGATAGCACACTAAGTGTTCCTCCGGTATTCGGGAGTTGCATAATCTCATAGTCATAGGAACATGTATAAGTCATGGAGAAAGCAATAGCAATAAACTAAACGATCATAGTGCTAAGCTAACGGATGGGTCAAGTCAATCACATCATTCTCTAATGATGTGATCCCGTTCATCAAATGACAACTCCTGTCCATGGCTAGGAATCTTAACCATCTTTGATTAACGATCTAGTCAAGTAAAGGCATACTAGTGACACTCTGTTTGTCTATGTATTCACACATGTACTAAGTTTCCGGTTAATACAATTCTAGCATGAATAATAAACATTTATCATGATATAAGGAAATATAAATAACAACTTTATTGTTGCCTCTATGGCATATTTCCTTCATCAATCATCACCACTACAAAGGGTTGGAGAAACCGGACCCTACCATGGAATTGTAGGGGAACACAGTAATTTCAAAAAAAATCCCACGCACACGCAAGATCATGGTGAAAGTGCAACTATCCCTAGGTGGTTTTGGTAATTCCTAACAACATATACCTCATTGAGCTAATGCTATTTCAAGATTAATATTTCAGGAAAGCTCAATGATTGGCATGGCATGGATGAGAAAAGTGGACCCCTCAAAATGCTAAGGACAAAAGGATTGGCTCAAGCTCAAAGCTCAAGACTCTACATTTTCTATTTTAGTGATCCAAGATCACATTGAGTCTATAGGAAAAGCCAATACTATCAAGGAGGGATGAGGTGTTGCTTAATGAGTCTCTTGCTCAAAATGCTTAGTGATATGCTCCAAAGCCCTCAACTACTTTCTCACATCCACATACGACCTAAACCAAAAGTCAAACTCGGCCCCATCGATTCTTTCTATCCGGTGCCACCGAGTTCAGATGGCATAGCCACTGCCACAAACCCTAGGCAAATCAGTCTCACCGATAGGGATCTCGGTCTCACCGAGATGGGATTGTAATCTCTCTGTTTCCCATCATAACGTTTCGGTCCCACCGAGATGAGCAATCGGTCCCACCGAGATTGGAATGTAAACTCTATGTTTCCCTTTCGTAACATTTCGGTCTCACCTAAATGAGCGAATCGGTCCCACCGAGTTACTGACCAGCTCTCTGGTTAGCTTATTACCAAAATCGGTCTCACCGAGTTTGTGTAACCGGTCTCACCGAGATTACGTTATGCCCTAACCCTAACCATATCGGTCCTACCGAGTTGCATGTCGGTCCCACCGAAAATCCTAACGGTCACTAGATTTGCTGAATCAGTCCGACCGAGTTTACCAATTCGGTCCCACCGAGATTGGCAAGTTGTGTGTAACGATTAGATTTTGTGTGGAGGCTATATATACCCCTCCACCTCCTCTTCATTCGTGGAGAGAGCCATCAGAACAAACCTACACTTCCAACTTACCTTTTCTGAGAGAGAACCACCTACACTTGTGTTGAGACCAAGATATTCCATTCTTACCATATGAATCTTGATCTCTAGCCTTCCCCAAGTTGCTTTCCACTCAAATCTTCTTTCCACCAAATCCATATCCTGTGAGAGACAGTTGAGTGTTGGGGAGACTATCATTTGAAGCACAAGAGCAAGGAGTTCATCATCAACACACCATTTGTTACTTCTTGGAGAGTGGTGTCTCCTAGATTGGCTAGGTGTCACTTGGGAACCTCCGACAAGATTGTGGAGTTGAACCAAGGAGTTTGTAAGGGCAAGGAGATCGCCTACTTCGTGAAGATCTACCACTAGTGAGGCAAGTCCTTTGTGGGTGACGGCCATGGTGGGATAGACAAGGTTGCTTCTTCGTGGACCCTTCGTGGGTGGAGCCCTCCATGGACTCGCGCAGCCGTTACCGTTCGTGGGTTGAAGTCTCCATCAACGTGGATGTACGATAGCACCACCTATCGGAACCACGACAAAAACATCTGTGTCTCCTATTGTGTTTGAATCCTCCAAACCCTTCCCTTTACATTCTTGCAAGTTGCATGCTTTACTTTCTGCTGCTCATACACTCTTTGCATGCGTGCTTGAATTGTGTTAAGATTGCTTGACTTGTCCAAAGTTGCTAAAATCTGCCAAGAACTAAAATTGGGAAAAGGATAAGTTTTATTTGGTCAAGTAGTCTACATACTTTCGATCCTACAAGTGGTATCAAAGCTTTGGTCTCCATTTGCTTTGATTTCCATAGCTTTTGGTAGTCATAGCCTTGGTTTCACAACCTAGGAGAGTATGGCGTCTAGCGAGGGAAATTACCACCGTAGAGGTCCTTACTTTGATGGTACTAATTTTGCTAGTTGGAAGCATAAGATGAAAATGCATATTCTTGGAC
>NC_057809.1:454662645-454696349 GCF_018294505.1 Triticum aestivum
AACCCCCCCCCCCCTCGTATGAGCTATTGTGTGTATTGGCTTGCAAGGTGAATTCTTTGATGGGACAGAATTGAACCGTGAAGCTACTGCGGAAGAGTTGAAGATGCTGCAATACAATGCTCAAGCTTGTGATATCCTCTTCAACAGATTGTGCCCCGAAGAATTCAACAAAATCAGCCGTCTTGAGAATGCAAAGGAAATTTGGGATACTTTGATTGATATGCACAAAGGTACCAACTCCGTCAAGGAATCCAAGTTGGATGTGCTTCAAAGTCAGCTTGACAAGTTCGAAATGAAGGATGGTGAAGGTGTCGCTGAAATGTACTCTAGGCTTGCTCTTATCACAAATGAGATCGCCGGCTTAGGAAGTGAAGAGATGACCGACAAATTCATCATCAAGAAGATCCTAAGAGCTTTGGACGGAAAATATGATACTGTATGCTCATTGATCCAAATAATGCCCAATTACAAAGATCTCAAGCCAACGGAAGTCATTGAAAGAATTGTTGCTCATGAGATGTCACTCAAGGATAAGGAGGAGCTCCATAACAAGTCAAGTGGTGCTTACAAAGCCTCATGTGAAGCTCCCACATCATCAAGTGAGAAACAAACCTTCAATGAATAATTGAGCCTAATGGTGAAGAACTTCAACAAGTTCTACAAGAGTAGAAGCAAAGAGAGAAGTTCCAAGTCAAGGTCCTACAATGACAAAAGGTCTTCTAGTCGAGAGCGAAATTGCAACAATTGTGGAAGACCCGGACACTATTCCAATGAGTGTAGGGCACCCTACAAGAGAAGAGAATATTCTCCAAAAATAAGAAGTAGAAGAGAAGAATCACCATCAAGAGAGAGAAGGAGTAGAGATGATCGTTATGAACGAAGAACATCCCGGAGAAGCAAGGATTCAGAAAGGAAGGACAAGTCATCAAGGAGCTACACAAAATGAAGACATCAAGCTCATGTTGGTGAATGGGTATCCGGCTCCGACTCCGACAATCACTCCGAGAGAAGCTATCACTCCGACTCCGAATATACTCAAGATGAAGGTGTTGCCGGTCTAGCACTTGTGTCAACCAACTCCTACGACATATTTGATTCACCAAATGAAGGACTTGGAAGATGCTTCATGGCTAAAGTCCCAAAGGTATCACACCCCGAGTATGTTGATTTCAATAGTGATGAAGATGACTTGTTAGGTGATGATGATTTACTTGTTGACAACTCTAGTGATGAATACTATGATGAAACGTCAATTATTCATGCTAATCAAGATAAAACGAATGACAATGATAAGGAGAAGATTGAGTTTCTAACTAAAGAACTAAACACTCTTAAGTTAGCTCATGAAACTATCTTAGGAGATCATCAAGAACTAAGGACTCATGAGAATTTACGTTTTGAAAAGCTCAACCTTGAGCAAGAGCATGAGTTCTCAAAGGCAATCAATGATGATCTTCGCAAGAAAAGTTCTTCTTACATTGCCAAGCGTTTACTCTTATCCACTTACATGCCTCAAGTCAAGTCTAGTAACAAGAACAAGAAAGATTCTTCCTCTAGTAGTAACAATAATCATGCTAAATCTAATGTTGTTTCTTCTAGTAGTTCTCTTGATTCCACTAATGATTCTCTTAGCCAAGTTACACTTGAGCAAGAAAATAGCTTATTAAAGGGAATTATAGAGAAAGGTGTTTACAAGAGCCTTGTCGGGAGTAAGCAATTCAAGGAAATTGTACGCATGCAAGGAAGGCACCGGAAGAACCAAGGTGTTGGTTTTGAACGAAAGTTCAATGCCAATGGAGTTGATTGGGAAGAAGATCAATACCCCAAGACGAAGTTTGTTCCTCAAAAAAAGAAGTATGATCCTACTTCCTTCAAAGGGACACAAGCTCAAGATGATCTTCCACCACAAGACCACAAGCAAAAAGGCAAGGATAAGCTTCAAGAGGAAGCTGGTGCATTTGAAGAAGCACCCAAGGCCTTGGTCAAGTGGGTTCCCAAGACTACATCAAGTTCTACTTTATCAAGTATGACTACAACTCCAAGGATTCCCATCAAGATGATGTGGATCCAGAAGAAGAAGAACTAAAGAGTTCTTGAGGGTGACTCCACCAACATAATTCAGTCTTATCATTTTGGCAAGAACAAGTGCAATCAACTTCCACATCTTGCACTAGTTCAAGGAGTCACAAACCCTCTTGTTGGTAAGACAAGGGACAAGGTAACCTAATGCTTTCATAGACATCATCTTGTGTGTGCATGACTCTATGTCTATGGATATCCTTGTTTGTTCCTTGTGGGACTAACCCGTGTAGGTATTTAAAGTGCAACTCACTCCAAAGGATTGCTCCAAATGATCTACATCAACATTGAGCATCCACATCTTCAACACCTACACGAAGTCATCATCGACAAAACCCAAGGTTAGTTCATCCCTATTAGGGGGGATATCACATCTAGGGGGAGCTTTACTCTAAAAATTGAGCTAAAGCAACTCTAATGGTGTGAACACAATAATGCTTTATGTAAAAGTGGTAACCCCACTTGTGCTTAAACGATGAGTATGACCTATGATCAAATGTTCTCATTTGACTCCTAAGTCCATATACTCATATATAGGTGACCTAGTCATTGCCAATTGCTTGATAGATGCTAGAATTGGTTGTGCATGCTTTGCCACATATTTCATTTGCCATTTTATTGTGTGAGCATGTTGGTTGCATAATTTACTCATTCGAGGACATCCACTTGTTATTTTGATTGCTTGGTTCCTTTTTCTTTTGGCAAGTGGATGGAAAAGAATGCCTAAGAACCTTCTCTAGCTATCTATGCCTTTCTTGTCACAAACTCTATTCATGCTACATCACAAAGTTTGATCAAGTCAGATCCGAACCACTCTATGTGAGGAGCACTCAGAGTCCCCGATTCGTCATAGACTTAAACTTCCAAAACTTCTTTGTGTGTTTCGGTCTGACCGATTCATCCATTTCGGTCATACCGAGATCACTAAGTCGATCTAGGTTTTCAATCTCGGTGCAACCGATTTGAACTTTTCGGTCACACCGAGTTGCAGTAACTGCTTGCAGTTATGCATCTCGGTGCCACCGAGTTGTTCCACTCGGTCACACCGACAGGGTCAGGCTATATAATATATATCCCCAGGACAAAATTTGGAAAATTCTCCAAACCCCTTCGCCCGCGCTCAGCCTGCTCTGCCTCCCTGGGTCTCTGGATCGTCCTCCTCATCGCCAGCTGCCTCCCGCCGCTGGTCTCTGCCACCATCAACGGAAATCGTCTCCGCTGTTGCCGCCATAGCAGGTCCATCGCCGCACTTAGGGTATGGACTTGATCCTTGTGCTAATCTCACTCAGATTCCTAGCACATTGTTTTGCCATGTATCTTGCCACGATTGAGATCACTCTATCCAGTGAAATCACTCCGTAGTTTAGTTGTGGATTGAAAATTTAGGGTTAGGTTTCCGTCGAAATCATCTCGGACCAACCAAGTTGTTGAAATCGGTTCCACCGATTTGGCTAAGGCCATTGCACATGTGATTCTCGGTCTGACCGAGAATTGCAAATCGGTGTGACCGAGTTCAATTCTTTGTGAAACCCTAGCAGTCTCGGTGCCACCGAACTGTGACTTGGTCTGACTGAGTTCACTAGTTTAGGTTCCAAAAGTTGCTTCGGTATCACCGAGTTTTCAAATCGGTAGATCCGAAATGCTTTCTGTGGAAAACTAAAACCTCTGTACTTTGTGATGCTCATCCAATCTATCTCATCTATATCTATTCACAGAGTCTGCTGTCAGTGTTTGCATCATGTCAGATGAGAGTGACAGTCAGAACAAGTCTGAGGAGCAAGTTCACGTGAGTGAGGGCACTAGTCCCTCTAGCAGCTATGATGAGGGAAGCAGGAGTACACCCAGCAACTTGCCTAAGGCAGCCACCAGGGCCAGAAAGAAGAGAACCTCAGATTCTGAGGATGAGGACTATGTGGCTGTTGAGGAAGAGGCCACCTCAAAGAAGAAAGTTCTGAAAAAGGAATATGGCACAGCTACTGCCACTAAGCCAGGAATGAAGACAAAGGTTCCTGCCAATAGAGTTCCTATGTCAAAGGCCAGAACATCCACTCAAGAAACTTTGGGATCTGCACCCAAAAAACAAGTTGTGGTAGAGAAGAAAAGGAAAGAAAGGGTCAAGAAGACCATGGCCAGAGTAATTGGGAAGCCCTCAATGATGGAAGATGAAGAGGAAGAGGTTGCTGCACTAGCACCTAAATCTCAAAAGCTTATGGGAGATACTATAAGATCAGGGGCTGCTCCATCTAAGCCCAAAGAAGCTCCCAAGGCAGCTGCTCCAAAACCCAAAACTGCACCCAAGAGGAGTACAAGGAATATTCCAGTTGCAGAGAAGAATAAGGCCCTAGTGCCTAAAGCTGCTATAGAAGAAGAAGATGATGAGTCACGTGTCTTGAGGAAGTTGAAGCCCAAAATTCCAGATCACAATGATGCTCATCCAGTAGCTGAGGACATGAAGCTCAGGAAGGATGCAAGACTCATACAGTGGAGATTGACTGATCCCTATGCAGTCAGGAGAAGAACTGCTGTGGACTACAGGTTCCATACAAAGGAACAACAGGACTTCTATGAGACAGTGTTGCTTGATAAGAAGCCTATAGTCTGTGATATAAGATAGGTGGACTGGGAGTACATCAGGAAAAGTGAAGAACACTATCCTGGAGTCTATGATAGTTTCAAGTCTTGTGGAGTAGAGGACTTTGTTGGGCAGAAGCTCACAAAGTGGAATGATAAGCTTATTATGCAGTTCTACTCCACAGCTCATTTCTACCCAGATGGAAGGATTGTCTGGATGTCTAAAGGTACTAGGTACCAATCAACAGTTGAAGAATGGGCAAAATTGATCAATGCTCCTGAGGAGAATGAAGATGACTTGGATGTCTATGCCAAGAAGAAGAAGGATCACAACACCATGGCACATATGTACAGAGAGATCCCAGATGCTGCTCTTGAGACACACAAATTTGGATCAGTACATTACCTTCTGTCAGGTTTGCCAACAATCAACTGGATCCTCAGGCACACTCTATTGCCAAAGTCAGGTGATCACAAGATGATCAGAGGCCATGCAATTAACCTGCTTCACATATTTGATGTGCCTCAAAAGTTCAAAGTCATGAGCCTAATTATGGAAACTATAAAGAGAACAGCTACAGATCAGAAGAGAAGTTGTGGGTATGCCCCACAGATCCAGGAGCTAATCAACTCCAAGATGGGCACTGGCACATATCTCTTGGACAAGGAACATATGCCCATCTACCCAGACTTTAAGGACAACACTGTGGTGATGTATGAGAATGAACCATCTTCTGTGCAAGCACAAGCAAAGAGGGAGAAGGCAAGGACTGAAAAGGCTGCAAAGATGCCAACCATTGATGAGGCATCTCAGTATCTTCTGAAGAGCAAGCAAGATCAGCTTGGCTAATTGATTGCCTCCACTCTGAGGATTGAGAAGGGATTGGCCACCCTGACTCAAAACCAGGAGAGCTTGGAGAGGACCATGGAGCAGAAGTTCTATGATTTAGATGTGAAGGTCACTGAGATACAGTCAGTTGTTGAGCAACTTTAGGATGAAGTGTAGGAGAAGAAGGGCAAGTCTACCACTGATGCTTTTGCTAGAGTTCCCAGAGGACAGAGATCTGCTGCAGTGCCAGTTACAGACACCAGAGCAACTTCATCTGCACCAGCTACAGTTTCAGTGCCACCAGCTCCACCACCCACTCCACCAGCTCCATCTACATCAACTGATGCCTTCGTCCTTGGAGTTTTATCTACACCACCACCTGAAGACCAAGCCTGAGAGTCGATCTAGCACTATGCATTTTTATGAACTTTTTGGTAACTTGTTGCCAAAGGGGGAGAAAATGCATAGATCATAGACTTCGAGAGAGAGTGTTGCTCTTTGTTCTCTCTTGTTTTTTTGGTGGTTGAACTTTGTTATTTCCTTGTTTGAGATACTTTATGCTTTTTGTGATACTTGGATGATCATGTGTTTGATCATATGCTACCTTAATGCTTGTTGGATGACATTATCCTTTTATATCCCCATATGATCATTCACTTTGCTTGGTGATGAGTGCATGTATTTAATTATTATCATTTTGAGTGCTCCACCAAGATGTACGTGACATGGAAGAGTAACCCATGATCCTAACTCATTGTGCATTTGCAGTCCAAAGCAAATCTTAAACTATGCACAAATTTAGGGCGAGCACTTGCTTTTCACATACTTCTCAAAGCGACAATGTTTTTCATTCTTATTATCATTTGTCGAAGCTTTGATCTATATGTTGTCATCAATTACCAAAAAGGGGGAGATTGAAAGTGCAACTATCCCTAGGTGGTTTTGGTAATTCCTAACAACATATAGCTCATTGAGCTAATGCTATTTCAAGATTAATATTTCAGGAAAGCTCAATGATTGGCATGGCATGGATGAGAAAAGCGGACCCTCAAAATGCTAAGGACAAAAGGATTGGCTCAAGCTCAAAGTTCAAGACTCTACATTTTCTATTTTAGTGATCCAAGATCACATTGAGTCTATAGAAAAGGCCGATACTATCAAGGAGGGATGAGGTGTTGCTTAATGAGGCTCTTGCTCAAAATGCTTAGTGATATGCTCCAAAGCCCTCAACTACTTTCTCACATCCACATATGACCTATACCAAAAGTCAAACTCGGTCCCACCGATTCTTTCTATCCGGCGCCACTGAGTTCAGATGTCATAGCCATTGCCACAAACCCTAGGCAAATCGGTCTCACCGATAGGGATCTCGGTCTCACCGAGATGGGATTGTAATCTCTCTATTTCCCTTTGTAATGTTTCGGTCCCACCGAGATGAGCGATCGGTCCCACCGAGATTGCAATGTAAACTCTCTGTTTCCCTTTCGTAACATTTCGGTCTCACCAAAATGAGCGAATCGGTCCCACCGAGTTTACCTGACCAACTCTCTGGTTAGCTTATTACCAAAATCGGTCTCACCGAGTTTGTGTAACCGGTCTCACCGAGATTACGTTATGCCCTAACCCTAACCATATTGGTCCTACCGAGTTGCATGTCGGTCCCACCGAAAATCCTAACGGACACTAGATTTGCTAAATCGGTCCGACCGAGTTTACCAATTCGGTCCCACCTAGATTGGCAAGTTGTGTGTAACGGTTAGATTTTGTGTGGAGGCTATATATACCCCTCCACCTCCTCTTCATTCGTGGAGAGAGCCATCAGAACGAACCTACACTTCCAACTTACCTTTTCTGAGAGAGAACCACCTACACTTGTGTTGAGGCCAAGATATTCCATTCTTACCATATGAATCTTGATCTCTAGCCTTCCCCACGTTGCTTTCCACTCAAATCTTCTTTCCACCAAATCCATATCCTGTGAGAGAGAGTTGAGTGTTGGGGAGACTATCATTTGAAGCACAAGAGCAAGGAGTTCATCATCAACACACCATTTGTTACTTCTTGGAGAGTGGTGTCTCCTAGATTGGCTAGGTGTCACTTGGGAGCCTCCGACAAGATTGTGGAGTTGAACCAAGGAGTTTGTAAGGGCAAGGAGATCGCCTACTTCGTGAAGATCTACCGCTAGTGAGGCAAGTCCTTTGTGGGCGACGACCATGGTGGGATAGACAAGGTTGCTTCTTCGTGGACCCTTCGTGGGTGGAGCCCTACATGGACTCGCGCAGCCGTTACCCTTCATGGGTTGAAGTCTCCATCAACGTGGATGTACGATAGCACCACCTATCGGAACCACGACAAAAACATCCGTGTCTCCTATTGCGTTTGAATCCTCCAAACCCTTCCCTTTACATTCTTGCAAGTTGCATGCTTTACTTTCCGCTACTCATATACTCTTTACATGCTTGCTTGAATTGTGTTAAGATTGCTTGACTTGTCCAAAGTTGCTAAAATCTGCCAAGAACTAAAATTGGGAAAAGGATAAGTTTTATTTGGTCAAGTAGTCTAATCACCCCCCCTCTAGACATACTTTCGATCCTACACATGGTGATGCATAGCAACCTGAGGGGAGAGTGTCGTCCACGTACCCTCGTAAGTGGAAGCGTTATGAGAACGCGGTTGATGTAGTCGTACGTCTTCATGATCCGACCGATCCAAGTATCGAACGTACGGCACCTCCGAGTTCAGCACACGTTCAGCTCGGTGACGTCCCACGAACTTCGATCTAGCAGAGCTTCGAGGGAGAGTTCCGTCAGCACGACGGCGTGATGACGGTGATGATGATGCTACCAACGCAGGGCTTCGCCTAAGCACCGCTATGATATGACCGAGGTGGATTATGGTGGAGGGGGGCACCGCACACAGCTAAAAGATCAACTGATCAACTTGTGTGTCTATGGGGTGCCCCTGGCCATGTATATAAAGGAGCAAGGGGAGGGGGTGGCGGCCTCATAGGGTGCGCCCCAAGGGGGGAATCCTACTCCTACTAGGAGTAGGTTCCCCCTTTCCTAGTCCAACTAGGAGGGGAAGGAAAGAGGAGGAGAGGAGAAGTAAAGAGGGGGCCAGCCCCCAAAGCCCTAAACCAATTCGGTTTGGGCCTAGGGGGCGCACCCCACACTTCCTTGCTGCCCTCTATTTCCACTAAAGCTCACGAAGGCCCATTGACCCTCCCAGTGAATTCCCGTAACTCTCTGGTACTCTGGAAAATACCCGAATCACTCAGAACCTTTCTGATGTCCGAATATAGTCGTCCAATATATCAATCTTTACATCTCGACCATTTTGAGACTCCTCGTCATGTCCCCGATCTCATCTGGTACTCCGAACTACCTTCGGTACATCAAAACACATAAACTCATAATACCGATCGTCACCGAACATTAAGCGTGCGGACCCTATGGGTTCGAGAACTATGTAGACATGACCGAGACTCATCTCTGGTCAATAACCAATAGCGGAACCTGGATGCTCATATTGATTCCTACATATTCTACGAAGATCTTTATCGGTCAAACCGCATAATAACATACGTTGTTCCCTTTGTCATCGGTATGTTACTTGCCCGAGATTCGATCGTCAGCATCCTCATACCTAGTTCAATCTCGTTGCCAGCAAGTATCTTTACTCGTTCCGTAATGCATCATCCTAATCTTGATGACAAAGGCTTATAGTGATGTGCATTACCGAGAGGGCCCAGAGATCCTCTCCGACAATCGGAGTGACAAATCCTAATCTTGATCCATGCCAACTCAACAAACATCATTGGAGACACCTGTAGAGCACCTTTATAATCACCCAGTTACGTTGTGACGTTTGATAGCACACAAAGTGTTCCTATGGTATTCGGGAGTTGCATGATCTCATAGTCATAGGAACATGTATAGTTATGGAGAAAGCAATAGCAACAAACTAAACGATCATCATGCTAAGCTAACGGACGAGTCAAGTCAATCACATCATTCTCTAATGATGTGATCCAGTTAATCAAATGACAACTCATGTCTATGGTTAGGAAACATAACCATCATTGATTCAACGAGCTAGTCAAGTAGAGGCAAACTAGTGACACTCTGTCTGTCTATGTATTCACACATGTACTAAGTTTCCGGTTAATACAATTCTAGCATGAATAATAAACATTTATCATGATATAAGGAAATATAAATAACAACTTTATTATTGCCTATAGGGCATATTTCCTTCAGGAATAACATGGAAGAAGATGTCAAAGTCATCACACGAATAGCCAACCAATAGTTCTCATCAAAAGATACACCAACTGCCAAGATATGAAGAGAACCAGCATGTCTAGGGACACAAGCTCTCATAGGCCCTTCGTTAATTGGTGTCAGATCGAACGTCGTTGAGGTAGGGAGACACCTTATTCCAATACACCATCGCCGCGCCACCTTGTCGATGTCACTAGGGCACAAAGTGTTGGAAATATGCCCTAGAGGCAATAATAAAAGCATTATTATATTTCCTTGTTCATGATAATTGTCTTTATTCATGCTATAATTGTGTTATCCGGAAATCGTAATACATGTGTGAATAACAGACACCAACATGTCCCTAGTGAGCCTCTAGTTGACTAGCTCGTTGATCAACAGATAGTCATGGTTTCTTGACTATGGACACTGGATGTCATTGACAACGAGATGACATCATTAGGAGAATGATGTGATGGACAAGACCCAATCCTAAACATAGCACAAGATCGTATAGTTCGTTTGCTAAAGTTTTCCAATGTCAAGTATCTTTTCCTTAGACCATGAGATCGTGTAACTCCCGGATATCGTAGGAGTGCTTTGGGTATGCCAAACGTCACAACGTAACTGGGTGACTATAAAGGTAGACTACGGGTATCTCCGAAAGTGTCTGTTGGGTGACATGGATCAAGACTGGGATTTGTCACTCCGTATGACGGAGAGGTATCACTGGGCCCACTCGGTAATGCATCATCATAATGAGCTCAGAGTGACCAAGTGTCTGGTCACGGGATCATGCATTACGGTACGAGTAAAGTGACTTGCCGGTAACGAGATTGAACGAGGTATTGGGATACCGACGATCGAATCTCGGGCAAGTAACATATCGATAGACAAAGGGAATAGCATACGGGGTTGATAGAATCCTCGACATCGTGGTTCATCCGATGAGATCATCGTGGAGCATGTGGGAGCCAACATGGGTATCGAGATCATCTGTTGGTTATTGACCGGAGAGTCATCTCGGTCATGTCTGCTTGTCTCCCGAACCCGTAGGGTCTACACACTTAAGGTTCAGTTACGCTAGGGTTGTAGGGATATGTATATGCAGTAACCCGAATGTTGTTCGGAGTCCCGGATGAGATCCCGGACGTCACGAGGAGTTCCGGAATGGTCCGGAGGTAAAGATTTATATATGGGAAGTCCTGTTTCGGGCATCGGGACAAGTTTCGGGGTTATCGGTATTGTACCGGGACCACCGGAAGGGTCCCGGGGGTCCACCGGGTGGGTCCACCTGTCCCGGGGGGGCCACATGGGCTGTAGGGGGTGCGCCTTGGCCTAATGGGCCAAGGGCACCAGCCCCACATAGGCCCATGCGCCTAGGGTTTAAGGGGGAAAGAGTCCTAGGAGGGGAAGGCACCTCCTAGGTGCCTTGGGGGGGAGGGAAACCCCCCTTGGCCGCCGCACCCCCTAGGAGATTGGATCTCCTAGGGCCGGCCACCCCCCCTTGGCCCTCCTATATATAGTGGGGGAGAGGAGGGACTTCATACCTGAACGCCTTGGCCTTTGGTTGCCTCCTTCTCCCTCCCCAACACCTCCTCCTCCTCCATAGTGCTTAGCGAAGCTCTGCCGGAGTACTGCAGCTCCATCAACACCACGCCGTCGTGCTGCTGCTGGTGCCATCTCCCTCAACCTCTCCTCCCTCCCTTGCTGGATCAAGAAGGAGGAGACGTGGCTGTTCCGTACGTGTGTTGAACGCGGAGGTGCCGTCCGTTCGGCGTTGGTCATCGGTGATTTGGATCACGTCGAGTACGACTACATCATCACCGTTCTTTTGAACGCTTCCGTGCGCGATCTACAAAGGTATGTAGATGCATCTAATCACTCGTTGCTAGATGAACTCCTAGATGATCTTGGTGAAACGAGTAGGAAAATTTTTGTTTTCTGCAACGTTCCCCAACAGTGGCATCATGAGCTAGGTCTATGCGTAGTTCTTCTTGCGCGAGTAGAACACAATTAGTTGTGGGCGTGGATTTGTCAACTTTCTTGCCGTTACTAGTCCTTTCTTGCTTCAGCGGTATTGTGGGATGAAGCGGCCCGGACCAACCTTACACGTACGCTTACGTGAGACCGGTTCCACCGACTAACATGCACTAGTTGCATAAGGTGGCTGGCGGGTGTCTGTCTCTCCCACTTTAGTTGGAGCGGAATCGATGAACAGGGTCCTTATGAAGGGTAAATATAAGTTGACAAATCACGTTGTGGCTTTAACGTAGGTAAGAAAACGTTCTTGCTAGAACCCTAATTCAGCCACGTAAAACTTGCAACAACAATTAGAGGACGTCTAACTTGTTTTTGCAGCAAGTGGTTTGTGATATGATATGGCCAAAGTTGTGATGAATGATGAATGATCTATATGTGATGTATGAGATGTTCATGCTATTGTAATAGGATTCACGACTTGCATGTCGATGAGTATGACAACCGGCAGGAGCCATAGGAGTTGTCTTTATTCTTTTATATGACCTGCGTGTCATCAAGAAACGCCATGTAAATTACTTTACTTTATTGCTAAACGCGTTAGCCATAGTAGTAGAAGTAATAGTTGGCGAGCAATTTCATGGAGACACGATGATGGAGATCATGATGATGGAGATCATGGTGTCAAGCCGGTGACAAGATGATCATGGAGCCCCAAGATGGAGATCAAAGGAGCTGTGTGATATTGGCCATATCATGTCACGTTTATTATTTGATTGCATGTGATGTTTATCATGTTTTGCATCTTGTTTACTTAGAACGACGGTAGTAAATAAGGTGATCCCTCATACTAATTTCAAGAAGTGTTCCCCCTAATTGTGCACCGTTGCGACAGTTCGCTGTTTCAAAACACCATGTGATGATCGGGTGTTTTATTCAGACGTTCACATACAACGGGTGTAAGACAGATTTACACATGCAAACACTTAGGTTGACTTGACGAGCCTAGCATGTACAGACATGGCCTCGGAACACAGAAGACCGAAAGGTCGAGCATGAGTCGTATAGAAGATACGATCAACATGAAGATGTTCACCGACGTTGACTAGTCCGTCTCACATGATGATCGGACACGGTCTAGTTAACTCGGATCATGTAATACTTAGATGACTAGAGGGATGTCTAATCTAAGTGGGAGTTCACTAATAATTTGATTAGTTGAACTTAATTATCATGAACTTAGTCTAAAATCTTTGCAATATGTCTTGTAGATCAAATGGCCAACGTAGTCCTCAACTTCAACGCGTTCCTAGAGAAAACTAAACTGAAAGACGATGGCAGCAACTATACGGACTGGGTCCGGAACCTGAGGATCATCCTCATAGCTGCCAAGAAAGATTATGTCCTACAAGCACCGCTTGGTGATGCACCCGTTCTTCCTGCAGAACAAGATGTTATGAACGCTTGGCAGGCACGTTCCGATGACTACTCCCTCGTTCAGTGCGGCATGCTTTACAGCCTAGAGCCGGGGCTCCAAAAGCGTTTTGAGAGACATGGAGCATATGAGATGTTCGAAGAGCTGAAAATGGTTTTCCAAGCTCATGCCCGGGTCGAGAGATATGAAGTCTCCGACAAATTCTTCAGCTGTAAGATGGAGGAAAACAGTTCTGTCAGTGAGCACATACTCACTATGTCTGGGTTGCATAACCGCTTGACTCAGCTGGGAGTTAATCTCCCGGATGATGCGGTCATTGACAGAATCCTCCAGTCGCTTCCACCAAGCTACAAGAGCTTTGTGATGAACTTCAATATGCAGGGGATGGAAAAGACCATTCCTGAAGTATTTGCTATGCTGAAATCAGCAGAGGTAGAAGTCAGGAAGGAACATCAAGTGTTGATGGTCAATAAAACCACTAAGTTCAAGAAAGGCAAGGGTAAAAAGAACTTCAAGAAGGACGGCAAGGAGGTTGCCGCGCCCGGCAAGCAAGCTGCCGGGAAGAAGCCAAAGAATGGACCCAAGCCCGAGACTGAGTGCTTTTATTGCAAGGGAAGCGGTCACTGGAAGCGGAACTGCCCCAAGTACTTACCGGATAAGAAGGCCGGCAAAACAAAAGGTATATGTGATATACATGTAATTGATGTGTACCTTACTAGTGCCCGTAGTAGCTCCTGGGTATTTGATACCGGTGCAGTTGCTCACATTTGTAACTCAAAGCAGGGGCTGCGGAATAAACGGAAACTGGCAAAGGACGAGGTGACGATGCGCGTCGGGAATGGTTCCAAGGTCAATGTGATCGCCGTCGGCACGCTGCCTCTGCATCTCCCTTCGGGATTAGTTTTAAACCTTAATAATTGTTATTTAGTGCCAGCTTTGAGCATGAACATTGTATCGGGATCTCGTTTAATTCGAGATGGCTACTCTTTTAAATCTGAGAATAATGGTTGTTCCATTTTTTTGAGAGATATGTTTTATGGTCATGCTCCTATGGTGAATGGTTTATTCTTTATGAATCTCGAACGTGATGCTACACATGTTCATAATGTGAGTACCAAAAGAAGTAAGGTTGATAATGATAGTCCCACATACTTGTGGCACTGCCGCCTTGGTCACATAGGTGTCAAACGCATGAAGAAGCTCCATGCTGATGGACTTTTAGAGTCTCTTGATTATGAATCATTTGACACATGCGAACCATGCCTTATGGGTAAAATGACCAAGACTCCGTTCTCAGGAACAATGGAGCGAGCAACCGACTTATTGGAAATCATACATACTGATGTGTGCGGTCCAATGAGTGTTGAGGCTCGCGGTGGCTATCGTTATGTTCTCACCCTCACTGATGATTTAAGTAGGTATGGGTATATCTACTTAATGAAACACAAGTCTGAAACCTTTGAAAAATTCAAGGAATTTCAGAGTGAGGTTGAAAATCAACGTGACAGGAAAATCAAGTTTCTACGATCAGATCGTGGAGGAGAATACTTGAGTCATGAGTTTGGCACACACTTAAGAAAATGTGGAATAGTTTCACAACTCACGCCGCCTGGAACACCTCAGCGTAATGGTGTGTCCGAACATCGTAATCGCACTCTATTAGATATGGTGCGATCTATGATGTCTCTTACCGATTTACCGCTATCTTTTTGGGGCTATGCTTTAGAGACTGCCGCATTCACTTTAAATAGGGCTCCGTCGAAATCCGTTGAGACGACACCGTATGAATTATGGCTTGGGAAGAAACCTAAGCTGTCGTTTCTAAAAGTTTGGGGATGCTTGTAGGATACGTGTATATTTTGAATGGTGGGGCACTAAGCTGGTGCAGTTGCAAGCAAAGCGTCGTGGCGGGATCTACATGTGAAGCGGAGTACATGGCAGCCTCAGAGGCAGCACATGAAGCAATATGGGTGAAGGAGTTCATCACCGACCTAGGAGTCATACCCAATGCGTCGGGGCCGATCAAGCTCTTCTGTGACAACACTGGAGCTATTGCACTTGCCAAGGAGCCCAGGTTTCACAAGAAGACAAGGCACATCAAGCGTCGTTTCAACTCCATTCGTGAAAATGTTCAAGATGGAGACATAGAGATTTGTAAAGTACATACGGACCTGAATATAGCAGATCCGTTGACTAAACCTCTCCCTAGAGAAAAACATGATCAACACCAGAATTCCATGGGTGTTCGATTCATCACAATGTAACTAGATTATTGACTCTAGTGCAAGTGGGAGACTGTTGGAAATATGCCCTAGAGGCAATAATAAAAGCATTATTATTATATTTCCTTGTTCATGATAATTGTCTTTATTCATGCTATAATTGTGTTATCCGGAAATCGTAATACATGTGTGAATAACAGACACCAACATGTCCCTAGTGAGCCTCTAGTTGACTAGCTCGTTGATCAACAGATAGTCATGGTTTCCTGACTATGGACACTAGATGTCATTGATAACGAGATCACATCATTAGGAGAATGATGTGATGGACAAGACCCAATCCTAAACATAGCACAAGATCGTATAGTTCGTTTGCTAAAGTTTTCCAATGTCAAGTATCTTTTCCTTAGACCATGAGATCGTGTAACTCCCGGATATCGTAGGAGTGCTTTGGGTATGCCAAACGTCACAACGTAACTGGGTGACTATAAAGGTAGACTACGGGTATCTCCGAAAGTGTCTGTTGGGTGACATGGATCAAGACTGGGATTTGTCACTCCGTATGACGGAGAGGTATCACTGGGCCCACTCGGTAATGCATCATCATAATGAGCTCAGAGTGACCAAGTGTCTGGTCACGGGATCATGCATTACGGTACGAGTAAAGTGACTTGCCGGTAACGAGATTGAACGAGGTATTGGGATACCGACGATCGAATCTCGGGCAAGTAACATATCGATAGACAAAGGGAATAGCGTACGGGGTTGATTGAATCCTCGACATCATGGTTCATCCGATGAGATCATCGTGGAGCATGTGGGAGCCAACATGGGTATCCAGATCCCTCTGTTGGTTATTGACCGGAGAGTCGTCTCGGTCATGTCCGCTTGTCTCCCGAACCCGTAGGGTCTACACACTTAAGGTTCAGTTACGCTAGGGTTGTAGGGATATGTATATGCAGTAACCCGAATGTTGTTCGGACTCACGGATAAGATCCCGAACGTCACGAGGAGTTCCGGAATGGTCCGGAGGTAAAGATTTATATATGGGAAGTCCTGTTTCGGGCATCGGGACAAGTTTCGGGGTTATCGGTATTGTACCGGGACCACCAGAAGGGTCCCGAGGGTCCACCGGGTGGGTCCACCTGTCCCGGGGGGCCACATGGGCTGTAAGGGGGTGCGCCTTGGCCTAATGGGCCAAGGGCACCAGCCCCACATAGGCCCATGTGCCTAGGGTTTGAAGGGGGAAGAGTCCTAGGAGGGGAAGGCACCTCCTAGGTGCCTTGGGGGGGAGGGAAAACCCCTTGGCCGCCGCACCCCCTAGGAGATTGGATCTCCTAGGGCCGGCCAACCCCCCTTGGCCCTCCTATATATAGTGGGGGAGAGGAGGGACTTCATACCTGAATGCCTTGGCCTTTGGTTGCCTCCTTCTTCCTCCCCAACACCTCCTCCTCCTCCATAGTGCTTAGCGAAGCTCTGCCGGAGTACTGCAGCTCCATCAACACCACGCCGTCGTGCTGCTGCTGGTGCCATCTCCCTCAACCTCTCCTCCCTCCCTTGCTGGATCAAGAAGGAGGAGACGTGGCTGTTCCGTACGTGTGTTGAACGCGGAGGTGCCGTCCGTTCGGCGTTGGTCATCGGTGATTTGGATCACGTCGAGTACGACTACATCATCACCGTTCTTTTGAACGCTTCCGTGCGCGATCTACAAAGGTATGTAGATGCATCTAATCACTCGTTGCTAGATGAACTCCTAGATGATCTTGGTGAAACGAGTAGGAAAATTTTTGTTTTCTGCAACGTTCCCCAACAGTGGCATCATGAGCTAGGTCTATGCGTAGTTCTTCTTGCGCGAGTAGAACACAATTAGTTGTGGGCGTGGATTTGTCAACTTTCTTGCCGTTACTAGTCCTTTCTTGCTTCAGCGGTATTGTGGGATGAAGCGGCCCGGACCAACCTTACACGTACGCTTACGTGAGACCGGTTCCACCGACTAACATGCACTAGTTGCATAAGGTGGCTGGCGGGTGTCTGTCTCTCCCACTTTAGTTGGAGCGGAATCGATGAACAGGGTCCTTATGAAGGGTAAATATAAGTTGACAAATCACGTTGTGGCTTTAACGTAGGTAAGAAAACGTTCTTGCTAGAACCCTAATTCAGCCACGTAAAACTTGCAACAACAATTAGAGGACGTCTAACTTGTTTTTGCAGCAAGTGGTTTGTGATATGATATGGCCAAAGTTGTGATGAATGATGAATGATCTATATGTGATGTATGAGATGTTCATGCTATTGTAATAGGATTCACGACTTGCATGTCGATGAGTATGACAACCGGCAGGAGCCATAGGAGTTGTCTTTATTCTTTTATATGACCTGCGTGTCATCAAGAAACGCCATGTAAATTACTTTACTTTATTGCTAAACGCGTTAGCCATAGTAGTAGAAGTAATAGTTGGCGAGCAACTTCATGGAGACACGATGATGGAGATCATGGTGTCAAGCCGGTGACAAGATGATCATGGAGCCCCAAGATGGAGATCAAAGGAGCTATGTGATAATGGCCATATCATGTCACGTTTATTATTTGATTGCATGTGATGTTTATCATGTTTTGCATCTTGTTTACTTAGAACGACGGTAGTAAATAAGATGATCCCTCACAATAATTTCAAGAAGTGTTCCCCCTAACTGTGCACCGTTGCGACAGTTCGCTGTTTCAAAACACCACGTGATGATCGGGTGTTTTATTCAGACGTTCACATACAACGGGTGTAAGACAGATTTACACATGCAAACACTTAGGTTGACTTGACGAGCCTAGCATGTACAGACATGGCCTCGGAACACAGAAGACCGAAAGGTCGAGCATGAGTCGTATAGAAGATACGATCAACATGAAGATGTTCATCGATGTTGACTAGTCCGTCTCACGTGATGATCGGACACGGTCTAGTTTAACTCGGATCATGTAATACTTAGATGACCAGAGGGATGTCTAATCTAAGTGGGAGTTCACTAATAATTTGATTAGTTGAACTTAATTATCATGAACTTAGTCTAAAATCTTTGCAATATGTCTTGTAGATCAAATGGCCAACGTAGTCCTCAACTTCAACGCGTTCCTAGAGAAAACTAAGCTGAAAGACGATGGCAGCAACTATACGGACTGGGTCCGGAACCTGAGGATCATCCTCATAGCTGCCAAGAAAGATTATGTCCTACAAGCACCGCTTGGTGACGCACCCGTTCTCCCTGCAGAACAAGATGTTATGAACGCTTGGCAGGCACGTTTCGATGACTACTCCCTCGTTCAGTGCGGCATGCTTTACAGCCTAGAGCTGGGGCTCCAAAAGCGTTTTGAGAGACATGGAGCATATGAGATGTTCGAAGAGCTGAAAATGGTTTTCCAAGCTCATGCCCGGGTCGAGAGATATGAAGTCTCCGACAAATTCTTTAGCTGTAAGATGGAGGAAAACAGTTCTGTCAGTGAGCACATACTCACTATGTCTGGGTTGCATAACCGCTTGACTCAGCTGGGAGTTAATCTCCCGGATGATGCGGTCATTGAAAGAATCCTCCAGTCGCTTCGACCAAGCTACAAGAGCTTTGTGATGAACTTCAATATGCAGGGGATGGAAAAGACCATTCCTGAAGTATTTGCTATGCTGAAATCAGCAGAGGTAGAAGTCAGAAAGGAACATCAAGTGTTGATGGTCAATAAAACCACTAAGTTCAAGAAAGGCAAGGGTAAAAAGAACTTCAAGAAGGACGGCAAGGAGGTTGCCGCGCCCGGCAAGCAAGCTGCTGGGAAGAAGCCAAAGAATGGACCCAAGCCCGAGACTGAGTGCTTTTATTGCAAGGGAAGCGGTCACTAGAAGCGGAACTGCCCTAAGTACTTAGTGGATAAGAAGGCCGGCAAAACAAAAGGTATATGTGATATACATGTAATTGATGTGTACCTTACTAGTGCCCGTAGTAGCTCCTGGGTATTTGATACCGGTGCAGTTGCTCACATTTGTAACTCAAAGCAGGGGCTGCGGAATAAGCGGAAACTGGCAAAGGACGAGGTGACGATGCGCGTCGGGAATGGTTCCAAGGTCAATGTGATCGCCGTCGGCACGCTACCTCTGCATCTCCCTTCGGGATTAGTTTTAAACCTTAATAATTGTTATTTAGTGCCAGCTTTGAGCATGAACATTGTATCGGGATCTCGTTTAATTCGAGATGGCTACTCTTTTAAATCTGAGAATAATGGTTGTTCCATTTTTATGAGAGATATGTTTTATGGTCATGCTCCTATGGTAAATGGTTTATTCTTTATGAATCTCGAACATGATGCTACACATGTTCATAATGTGAGTACCAAAAGAAGTAAGGTTGATAATGATAGTCCCACATACTTGTGGCACTGCCGCCTTGGTCACATAGGTGTCAAACGCATGAAGAAGCTCCATGCTGATGGACTTTTAGAGTCTCTTGATTATGAATCATTTGACACGTGCGAACCATGCCTTATGGGTAAAATGACCAAGACTCCGTTCTCAGGAACAATGGAGCGAGCAACCGACTTATTGGAAATCATACATACTGATGTGTGCGGTCCGATGAGTGTTGAGGCTCGCGGTGGCTATCGTTATGTTCTCACCCTCACTGATGATTTAAGTAGGTATGGGTATATCTACTTAATGAAACACAAGTCTGAAACCTTTGAAAAGTTCAAGGAATTTCAGAGTGAGGTTGAAAATCAACGTGACAGGAAAATCAAGTTTCTGCGATCAGATCGTGGAGGAGAATACTTGAGTCACGAGTTTGGCACACACTTAAGAAAATGTGGAATAGTTTCATAACTCACGCCGCCTGGAACACCTCAGCGTAATGGTGTGTCCGAACGTCGTAATCGCACTCTATTAGATATGGTGCGATCTATGATGTCTCTTACCGATTTACCGCTTTCCTTTTGGGGCTATGCTTTAGAGACTGCCGCATTCACTTTAAATAGGGCTCCGTCGAAATCCGTTAAGACGACACCGTATGAATTATGGTTTGGGAAGAAACCTAAGCTGTCATTTCTAAAAGTTTGGGAATGCGATGCTTATGTCAAGAAACTTCAACCTGAAAAGCTCGAACCCAAATCGGAAAAATGCGTCTTCATAGGGTACCCAAAAGAAACTATTGGGTACACCTTCTACCTCAGATCCGAAGGCAAGATCTTTGTTGCCAAGAATGGGTCCTTTCTGGAGAAAGAGTTTCTCTCGAAAGAAGTAAGTGGGAGGAAAGTAGAGCTTGATGAAGTATTACCTCTTGAACCGGAAAATGGCACGACTCAAGAAAATGTTCCTGAGGTGCCAGCACCGACTAGAGAGGAAGTTAATGATAATGATCAAGATACTTCTGATCAAGCCCCTACTGAAATTCGAAGGTCCACAAGGACACGTTCCGCACCAGAGTGGTACGGCAACCCTGTCTTGGAAATCATGTTGTTAGACAACGGTGAACCTTCGAACTATGAAGAAGCGATGGAGGGCCCGGATTCCGACAAATGGCTAGAAGCCATGAAATCCGAGATAGGATCCATGTATGAAAACAAAGTATGGACTTTGACTGACTTGCCCGTTGAGCGGCGAGCCATAGAAAATAAATGGATCTTTAAGAGGAAGACAAACGCGGATGGTAATGTGACCATCTATAAAGCTCGGCTTGTCGCTAAGGGTTATCGACAAGTTCAAGGGGTTGACTACGATGAGACTTTCTCACCGGTAGCGAAGCTGAAGTCCGTCCGAATCATGTTAGCAATTGCCGCATTCTATGATTATGAAATATGGCAAATGGACGTCAAAACGGCATTCCTTAATGGTTTCCTTAAGGAAGAATTGTATATGATGCAGCCGGAAGGTTTTGTCGATCCTAAGAATGCTGACAAAGTGTGCAAGCTCCAACGCTCGATTTATGGGCTGGTGCAAGCATCTCGGAGTTGGAACATTCGCTTTGATGAGATGATCAAAGCGTTTGGGTTTACACAGACTTATGGAGAAGCCTGCGTTTACAAGAAAGTGAGTGGGAGCTCTGTAGCATTTCTCATATTATATGTAGATGACATACTTTTGATGGGAAATGATATATAACTCTTGGACAGCATCAAGGCCTACTTGAATAAAAGTTTTTCAATGAAGGACCTTGGAGAAGCTGCTTATATATTAGGCATCAAAATCTATAGAGATAGATCAAGACGCCTCATAGGTCTTTCACAAAGCACATACCTTGATAAGATATTGAAGAAGTTCAATATGGATCAATCCAAGAAGGGGTTCTTGCCTGTGTTGCAAGGTATGAAATTGAGCTCAGCTCAATGTCCGACCACGGCAGAAGATATAGAAGAGATGAGCGTCATCCCCTATGCCTCAGCCATAGGTTCTATTATGTATGCCATGCTGTGTACCAGACCTGATGTAAACCTTGCCGTAAGTTTGGTAGGAAGGTACCAAAGTAATCCCGGCAAGGAACACTGGACAGCGGTCAAGAATATCCTGAAGTACCTGAAAAGGACTAAGGAAATGTTTCTCGTTTATGGAGGTGACGAAGAGCTCGTCGTAAAGGGTTACGTCGACGCTAGCTTCGACACAGATCTGGATGACTCTAAGTCACAAACCGGATACGTGTATATTTTGAATGGTGGGGCAGTAAGCTGGTGCAGTTGCAAGCAAAGCGTCGTGGCAGGATCTACATGTGAAGCGGAGTACCTGGCAGCCTCGGAGGCAGCACATGAAGCAATATGGGTGAAGGAGTTCATCACCGACCTAGGAGTCATACCCAATGCGTCGGGGCCGATCAAGCTCTTCTGTGACAACACTGGAGCTATTGCACTTGCCAAGGAGCCCAGGTTTCACAAGAAGACAAGGCACATCAAGCGTCGCTTCAACTCCATTCGTGAAAATGTTCAAGATGGAGACATAGAGATTTGTAAAGTACATACGGACCTGAATGTAGCAGATCCGTTGACTAAACCTCTCCCTAGAGCAAAACATGATCAACACCAGAATTCCATGGGTGTTCGATTCATCACAATGTAACTAGATTATTGACTCTAGTGCAAGTGGGAGACTGTTGGAAATATGCCCTAGAGGCAATAATAAAAGCATTATTATTATATTTCCTTGTTCATGATAATTGTCTTTATTCATGCTATAATTGTGTTATCCGGAAATCGTAATGCATGTGTCAATAACAGACACCAACATGTCCCTAGTGAGCCTCTAGTTGACTAGCTCGTTGATCAACAGATAGTCATGGTTTCCTGACTATGGACACTAGATGTCATTGATAACGAGATCACATCATTAGGAGAATGATGTGATGGACAAGACCCAATCCTAAACATAGCACAAGATCGTATAGTTCGTTTGCTAGAGTTTTGAATGTCAAAGTATCTTTTCCTTAGACCATGAGATCGTGTAACTCCCGGATACCGTAGGAGTGCTTTGGGTATGCCAAACGTCACAACGTAACTGGGTGACTATAAAGGTAGACTACGGGTATCTCCGAAAGTGTCTGTTGGGTGACATGGATCAAGACTGGGATTTGTCACTCCGTATGACGGAGAGGTATCACTGGGCCCACTTGGTAATGCATCATCATAATGAGCTCAGAGTGACCAAGTGTCTGGTCACGGGATCATGCATTACGGTACGAGTAAAGTGACTTGCCGGTAACGAGATTGAACGAGGTATTGGGATACCGACGATCGAATCTCGGGCAAGTAACATATCGATAGACAAAGGGAATAGCGTACGGGGTTGATTGAATCCTCGACATCATGGTTCATCCGATGAGATCATCGTGGAGCATGTGGGAGCCAACATGGGTATCCAGATCCCGCTGTTGGTTATTGACCGGAGAGTCGTCTCGGTCATGTCTGCTTGTCTCCCGAACCCGTAGGGTCTACACACTTAAGGTTCAGTTACGCTAGGGTTGTAGGGATATGTATATGCAGTAACCCGAATGTTGTTCGGAGTCCCGGATAAGATCCCGGACGTCACGAGGAGTTCCGGAATGGTCCGGAGGTAAAGATTTATATATGGGAAGTCCTGTTTCGGGCATCGGGACAAGTTTCGGGGTTATCGGTATTGTACCGGGACCACCAGAAGGGTCCCGGGGGTCCACCAGGTGGGTCCACCTGTCCCGGGGGGGCACATGGGCTGTAAGGGGGTGCGTCTTGGCCTAATGGGCCAAGGGCACCAGCCCCACATAGGCCCATGCGCCTAGGGTTTGAAGGGGGAAGAGTCCTAGGAGGGGAAGGCACCTCCTAGGTGCCTTGGGGGGGAGGGAAAACCCCTTGGCCGCCGCACCCCCTAGGAGATTGGATCTCCTAGGGCCGGCCAACCCCCCTTGGCCCTCCTATATATAGTGGGGGAGAGGAGGGACTTCATACCTGAACGCCTTGGCCTTTGGTTGCCTCCTTCTTCCTCCCCAACACCTCCTCCTCCTCCATAGTGCTTAGCGAAGCTCTGCCGGAGTACTACAGCTCCATCAACACCACGCCGTCGTGCTGCTGCTGGTGCCATCTCCCTCAACCTCTCCTCCCTCCCTTGCTGGATCAAGAAGGAGGAGACGTGGCTGTTCCGTACGTGTGTTGAACGCGGAGGTGCCGTCCGTTCGGCGCTGGTCATCGGTGATTTGGATCACGTCGAGTACGACTACATCATCACCGTTCTTTTGAACGCTTCCGTGCGCGATATACAAAGGTATGTAGATGCATCTAATCACTCGTTGCTAGATGAACTCCTAGATGATCTTGGTGAAACGAGTAGGAAAATTTTTGTTTTCTGCAACGTTCCCCAACACAAAGACATAAGGAAAAGAAAACAAGACAGGTGGATCCCCACTCCTCCTGTCACCGTCGAGGCCGCCAGATGGGAAAGAGGAGCGAGACCGTGGCAATGGCGTGTAGGAATGTTTTGGTGGCTAGGGTAGGATTCATGGCAAGGTGAAATCTGAACGAGTATCATTTACATGCTTAGCTGTACTCGGTGCATTAACAAGTAAACACAAGATATATACTTGTGAAGGTCATATACTAAGAGAAATACCAAGTTATGTGAAAAATGTACAAGCACAAAGTACATACTATGTATTCACGTCAACTTAATAGTCACACCCAATTAAAGTTATAGTCACAAGAAATATCAATAATAGGGAAAATCTTCCAGGTTGTAATATTGTAAAACCACACACCATCATCTCTAGACAGCTCAAGTACTAAAACATCTCAAATAAACACAACACATTGCAAATATAGTTCAGGGAGGCACAACTATGGAAATTCAACGCATCTTTGGTCACTAGCACACTTTTCGGTTGTTTAGGCAGCAGGTAGAAACTTCATGCAAATTGGTGGTTTAATCTTGGCAAGAGAAAGTATTGAAGCAGGAAACGTCCATATGCCATCCCCACATATCAAAGCGGATGCAACTGCGGGCACCATGAAGCCAGCCTCCTTCTTGTTTATCTTGGTCCATGCAAAAACTATCAAACTCCCGAGGCACATATCAATAGCAAAGCTCCCACCTACAAGGAATGGAACTGCCATTGCCATTGGTAGGGGCACATACTTCGCATACTTGTGTGGCATGACATCTCTTGCTATACTGAAAACTGCCGCAAATGCGAAAAATCCGCCAGATATTGCAAGGCAATACTTCGGTAACACTGAGAAGCCCTCCACACCAAGTATTGCCATATTGCGGTATATGAGTGCATAAGGTGCCTTCCAAGTACCATATGGGTTACCAATATCAAATGCCTTGTAGAAGAGCATGAACGTGAGGGGGGCGATAATGCAACCCATGGCTGTTCCAATAACTTGTGCAATCATCATCGATTTTGGTGATGTTTGAGTGAGATAACCCGTCTTGAAGTCTTGCATCAAATCGGCGGAGATAAGCACCAGCTGCTTGACTAGGGTGCCAGCAACAAGGCCTGCAATGACACCATTATCCTTGCCGGCCCATCCCGCAAAGACAAAGAGAGCGATCTTGCCATAGTTATAGCCCATGTTGATGTCGGTAAGCCCCGTACCATAGGAATTGGCGAATCCAAGCATGGGGGCAACGACATAGGCTATAACAACATAATACCACTTCACTTGTTTGAACATTATTGGTATGGTAACCACTGCAAGAATGCTAAACAATGCATAACCGGTGTATGCCATCCAAGAGGGGATCTGGCCTCTCTTAAAGATCTCCTGGCGTTGAAACTCCTCAAGTGAGACTGTATCGTCCACATTTTTTGCTGCAATTCATTCGCTCAATATTAGAAAAAAAAACTCATTTCTTGATTGGTGGTGCACTGAATTTTATGTTGTCATTTGTTCTTACCTTTGTTGTCAACCTGCTTGCGACTAAATTGTCGATACATGCTCATAGCAGTGATGCCAACAATTTTTATGAAGTGGTACATGCCATCCCCCATGATGAGAGCTATGCATATGAAGGCCTAGGTGATGACGAAATCATGGTCAGTGACATACAAGTTTTCATTACGGCATGCTATTAATTTATGTGATTGTAACTAAGGAAAAAGAGAGTTGTGGTAGATACCTTGTAACCGTACAAACTTTTCATGCTGCTTTCTGGTGCTTTTGCAGGGTACCAATCCCCCTTGTGTTTACTAATGAGTGGCCACATTATTCCCCATGAGATAATTGCACCAAGGAGGGTAGAGATATTTACTATATGTGGGCAAATCATCCCGGCACCAACGTATGTCATGCTGAAGTCAAAGTAGAATCTGAAACACAAATATTAAGCTGGGAGTTAACGGATCACATGCCAGAAATTATGACGACCCACAACGAGAAACAAGTCAAAAAAATTACGTCTGCTTCCAAGCCTTCAAACCGAAAGTAGGGAACTGAACAAATCCACAAGCATCGCCTCCGGTGTAGAACCATTGGAAGAAACTCCATAGAAAGCTACCCCCAAAGTATTTCAGGAATCCACGGATTTGCTTCCTGTCATCGTAGAAGGTAAGATTAATTCATAAAGGTCAAGAACTCACTACGACTTGCTTGTTTTAATGACTGAAAGGACAATGCAACGAGCATAACTAAGTCACAATGTACATACCTTGAATTCTTGTCCCCTACATCGGTATGAAACCCATTTATAAGAATAGCAGTTGCTGTCCCACTTGGGTAAACTAATTTGTAGTCAACGACCAATACCTGAACACATTATGTCAAATCATTGAGTGGTCAAACAGATGAAAACCGGGTTTCACTGCTTGTAGTCAGTTGTTAGGTGCTTTACATATGTGGATGTAATTTTTATTATTTTTGGTGTTCGTTGTACTGCCATGATTGAAGATGAATCGAAAATTTTCTCAAAAATAAAAGAAAGAAATGAAATGAAAACCAGGCTCGCAATTGTCTAACGCGTAACCGATTGTGTTATCTTCTTAAATTTGTATCCGTTCTAAACTTAAAATACAACCGTGCATATATATCCGGTGTGGATGAGCTAATTTAATGTACTAACGTGCTAGTATATCGTAACACAGTGCACACAAAAGGTTGGGAAAACGGAAGAGAAGAAAGAGAGACCTGTCTGAGGGGAATCAAGGTGAGGAGGCCCCCGAAGCTGCAAGCGAGGAGGAATCCCGTCATCCAGCCTATCCCTGGCTCCTTCCAGCTTCCCGGCACGTTGCCCGGCGAGTCTCCGGCCAGCTCGTACGTCTTCTTGTTCAGGCCCAGCAAGGTTGACCCGAACCCACCTGCAGCGCGCCAGTCACAAACACCAATCAATGAAGAACTATACTACAGAGACTGGCGTCATGGCCTCCATGGCCAGGAGTGATGCGGTGCTTACCGGCGAAGGCGATGGTGTAGCAGGCCACGCCGCAGGTCTGGACGATAGTGTTCTCCTGCCGCGTGAAGGGGCGGGACACGATGCCGAAGCGGTCCAGCAGGCGCGTCCACCCGCGGAGCGCCAGGAAGGAGAGCAGCGCGGCGGAGACGTTCAGCGTGGGCACCAGCCCGGTGGTGAGCGCGATCTTCATGACGATGACGGTGTAGATGAACCCGATGAGCAGCGCCGCCACCATGCCCCGCACCGTCAGCTCGTCCTGCCACCGCGGCATGGCCTCGAACTGCCACTCGCGCGTCGACGCCAGCGCGGGGTCCGACTCCCTGTCGCCCTCCAGGGCCTCGTCCCTGTCGATCTCCGGCGCGATCTTGGTGCGGTCCGGCGCGATGACGTCCATGGCGACTCCGCTCCTTGCCTCCGCAGCTGCTGCCACCGGAGCATGAAACCAAATTAAGCAAGAATGAAAATAAATCCTTCTTCACCAAGACCAAATTCTGCCCAGCAATATCGAGCAAGAACTAGCAGGGAGCATCGCTCGCCTCAACGGTCAAGGTCGTACGGCTCGACTGATCACTGTACCGTGGAAGAAGAATCACTGGAGGCTGCAGCTTTCCAGGAAGTCGTGCCCCGTTTCCGCCCACGAGGCGAGCTGCAACCGTGTGCTTTTGGGGTGAGATTGTGATGTTAAGCATGGCCGATGCCACGGTTTTTATAGAGAGAATCATTGGGAAAAGTCCACCCGCTTACTTTTCCAAGTATCTGTAGATTATTTATTCATGGTGTAAGCGGATGTTCCTGACCAAGTACTACAGATGATGTAGCTGCGGCCCAGATTTACAGTACCTCGGTGACCCATCCGAAGCTGATCGGCAGTGCTACGGGGATGTCATATTCGCGGGTTCCTTTGACTCTGGATCACTGATAAACTAGTAGGAAACTGTCGTGTCAGTGTGTACCAAGACTCCCTTCGAAAAAGAACTGTGTATAAGCTGTCGGACTCAAAGAGAGTTGTTAAAGAAAGGAACAGAGAAGGAAGACAGCCAGAGGGGGGCTATCAGGGCATGTACAATGCATAGCCTCAAGGTGATGCCTCACATGCCATTTAGGATCGGATATGACGTAAAGTAGGTTCGGATAGGGAAGCGGGATCCTCTCTAGGAGGCGGGTGCTTGAAGAGAAAAAGTGTGGTCCAGTGACAAAAGCTGAAAAGGTTGGAGTGAAAAGTAGAGATGCATGTGTACTAGAGTTTTTATTTTTCTATTTCTTAATGAGGTCCACTAGTGGTAGCTTGCATTGGAGAGAAAAAATAAATGTAGGTGCCTCAAATTACTTTTTATCATGGGGCATATGTATCCATATGCCACCATTGTACATGCCCTCAGTGGCGGCACTTTTCGTGCCATCATGCCGTAAGCTTCATTCCGAAAGTAATTAATGGACCACGAATTCCTTGGACATAGAAAATCAAAGTACCTTTAAAGATTAAAATTGTTATATGGTTTGTTCATAGGGAGATGATCCTCACCAAAGATAATTTGGCTAAACGAAACTGGAATGGATGTAAGAAGTGTTGTTTTTATGATAAGGATGAAACAATTCAACATCTTTTTATTTCCTGCCCTTTCGCGGCTTTGATTTGGTGCACGGTTCATGTTGCATATAATTTGCCACCACCAACAAGTATCTCAAATTTGTTTGAAAACTGGTTGGTTGGTATCAACAAAATACTTGAGGGTCATATCCGTGTAGGGGTTTGTGCCTTGCTTTGGGCAATTTGGAATTACCGAAATGATTGTGTTTTTAACAGGTCCCGCTCTATTAACTTTTTGCAAGTTATCTTCAGAGCCACCGCATCGATCCGCATGTGGTCATCACTTCAGCGTGGTGACGCTAGGGGGCTCATGGCCTTTGGGTGCAACCGTCTGAAGGTGGTTTCACAGGCGTTACTCAACCGGTTTGGCTGGCATGTCACTAATAGATTATGTGGTTAAGTCATGTAATCTTTCGTTTTGTACCCATCATTTGCGGTGTTTTTTTTTGCCGTTTTGGTTGATACTACTGTGTTTTTAACATGTCTCGCTCTATTAACTTTTTGCAGGTTATCTTCAGAGCCACCGCATTGATTCATATGTGGTCATCACTTCAGCGTGGTGACGCTGGGGGGCTCATGGCCTTTGGGTGCAACCGTCTGAAAATGGTTTCACAGGCGTTATTCAACCGGTTTGGCTGGCATGTCACTAATAGATTATGTGGTTAAGTCATGTAGTCTTTCGTTTTGTACCGACCATTTGTGGTTTTTTTTGTTGTTGTTTTGGTTGATACTATGTATGTTTCAGACCTATTTTTTTAAATAAAAATGGTTGTGCGCATCATGATGATGCAGATACCGGGGTCTTTCCCCTTTTTGAAAGGAAAAAAATGACTTCCTTGGACATGGAGCTAATGACATGTATTAGGGAAAATCACCTATTGATCATGCTAGGATATCAGACGTGCCGGTGCGTCAGATCCATATAAAAGAACTGAAGAACGTATTGTGTTCATGCAAAAAAGGGACTATTTGGGGCTAAAAACAAGGACTATTCTTTTAAGCATACAAATTTTAAAAAAACTAGTGTTTGTGTGACTTCGTTTAATTAGCTGAAGAAACCAGCTCTCTCGAAGCAACCGAAAGTTGTACTTGCACCCGAATTGTAACTGAGCTTGGTTTGCATTCCTAAATTTTGACATGTCTCGAAATACTAGAACTTTTTTCGATGAGATTTAGTTGACACTTAACGTCGACATCGAGATGATACAGCCATAAAAAGTTCACACCCAACCAGTTGTCAAAGAGAATAGTGTGACGAATAAAAGAACAGTAGATTTTAGCAAGTCAACGAGAGAAAACAATGTTCATTTATGCGGCTTGGAATTCGTACTGTATTTCCCTGTACAAGATACAGCACAACAATACGCCTGCTTCATGCCGCTTTTTGTGCCTTACCTATGCGATGACAATTTTGGCACGTACAATATGTTGTGCTCCAGTTGACCCTGGCTAAAAGAAATACAATGTCCTTCAGTTTAAGCAGCAAGGGCATATCAAAAACACAAGTTTAGGCACCAAGCACTAAGCAGGAGTTGTGAAAGAGTAAGAAAAGTAGTGGTGGTGTGTGAGCAATAATCTTGCCGCAGGGTGCAAAGGGAACACGAGATTCGGTCAAAGAAAAGAAGCGGCTGCCAATGATCCATATTCGGGCAATCTAGAAAATCCAGAATATTTGATTAGCCGAATAACCCGAGCCTGCCGACTTCGCTAGGATTCCTATTTACAAGGACCTCCCTCCTCTATCGAGTTGGTAGGTTCGTCTCACTTTCTTCCTCGGTTTTTTTCTCCCCACGTCCTCCTCTCACCTTTGGTTTTATGTTGATTCTTTCAGTAACCCCAACCAATGCTGCACAAAATAAAAATGATTCGAATATGGCGTTGACGTTCAATCTGGATAGCTCCCAGATCAAATGAATCGTTCCCTCGAAACGACCGATTGAACAAAAATTCCTTGTCGCAAATTCTGCTAGTCCATCTCGAGAAAAAAAAAACTTCTGCTAGTCCATCTGGCACAAACCCAATTGCCCAAACCGAAAAAAGGTCAATCACAACCTAGTTGCCTGCTGTTGCACTAAAAAAATCCAAAAACCAGAAAAAAGGAAAACACAGAAAAACCTTGCAAAACAGAAACAAAATGATTTGCCATGATATGCAAACTGAATTTGCCTATTATCTAAAAAGCATATATACCATAAAACTGCCATCATCATGTTAACAAAGGATTAAACAAAAAGAATGATACGGTGTACAAAAAAATAAATGACAATGGTTTCCTTTAACAATTTTTGCATGTCCAGATAAATAATTAAAATTGACCATGCTACCAATTTTTTTTGCCATGGTACCAAAATTAAATTTTCCATGGCCAAAATATATAGGACAATTTGCCATAATAGAAAAAAACAATTTGCCATGGTCACGCAAAAAAAGAAAATTACCATGGATTGTTCAATAAATTTGTCATGAATTGTTCAAAACATAATAAAAAAGAAAACATTGCCATGGGTTGGTCAATAAATTTGTGGTGGTAAAAAATGTGAATGGTTCAAAAAGTAAAAATTGCCATGGTGCAAAAAAATAATTGCCATGGTTCATAAAGTATATCTACCAACGTCCGTAAGTTATATTTGCCATGGTGCAAAAAAGTAATTTGCCAAGATCCAATTCTTTTTACATGGTCCAAAGAAAACCATGGTTAATTTCATTGCCATGGTACACTAGCTTGCCGTTGCAATTCCACTAGTTGCCATGAGGGTATTAAAAAGTGTTTTGAAAAGACCTAAAGTTGCCATCTTGGAAAACAAAAAATGGTTTTAATTTGCCAGGTGACCATGAGAAGAAAAAGTGATGGTAAAATTAGTTTAAAAGGTGTGTTGGTTATATGGCAACATTTTTTTTTACTTTTTGCCATGGCAAAAAGTTTAACAATTTTGCCATAGTAAAAAGGTATTTTGTGACATGGCAAATTTTGTACTGGTGACATGGCGAAAGCTATGAACACTTTTGCCATGGATTTTTTTATAAACATATAAAAGTTGGCATGGTATGGTTGAATTATTTATCATGTTGTATGACATCCTAGATATGCTTGTTCAATTTGTTGGCAACCTTGTAAATCTAGATTTGCCAAGCATGTGGGAATTTAGGAGTACAAAGGCTACAAAGTGATATGAATTTTTTAATGAAATTTGATCTGTGCGTTATGAAGAAAGCATTAAGATACTTTTCTTGGGAGAAACTGTTCTATACAAAATGACATGGCAAATTTTGATCTAAAAAAGGTCATGTCAAGTTTCTCTAATGGCAAAAGGGATAAGAAAAAAAATTATCTACCAAGTGAGATGGAAACTTTTGCTCTAAAAAGGTGATGGCAAAATGGAAAAGAAAATGTTATAAAGAAATTGTTCTGTACCAACTGACATGGTAATTCTTTTATCTAAAAAAGGTCATAGCAAAATGGAATTTAAGGAAAATTGTGTAAACCTTGTTGTTTGTGACTAAATTAACAAAAGTAGCCATCCTGATGTATTGGCCCATGGAAAAACACAAATTAAAAAAGGCCAAGTATGTGCAAAAGCAAGATTGCGCATGAGCATATCAGCTATAATATCTACAATTGCCAAGCACTCTACAATGACCTATAGTATCTTTAAATTGTCAACCACTCCGCAAAAGCACAACTAACAATGATTTGCATATGAAAAAGCATTACAAAATGGACACAAAATTCAGTGGCACAAAATCAAAGCCTTGGGTGACAAAAAATGAGTTAAAATGGTTAGGTTGCCTACCAATCCCCATATTTACCTAGAAAAATTGGCAAAAAAACCTCATAGTAGATAGTGGCAGAGCCACTACCTAGTGTGCGAAGTCGAGGTGAAGCTCGTCGAGCTCATGGAGTTGGGATCCCGGTCATCCTCCTCATCCAAGGAGACGGGCGCCTATTGCATAAAATTAGGAAAATAGTTTCAGCAAATCTGAGATAGGTTGTGAGGCATGAATGCCAATAGACCAAGGCAGAAGAGAGGGAAGTGAGAGAAAGGGTTGGAATTACCAGAACCATAGGAAGAACACCCACATTAAACCCATTAAGAGACGCTAGAATGGTGGCCAATCAGCCACGCCATGTGGCGCATGCTGGTTAGTTACGGTGAGAAATGCTTTTTTAGAGTTTTTTTAAATGGTAGGAAGACTTTTTTCGAGAAAAGTTTTTGTAGGCTTTTTCTTTTTTCTTTTAAGATGGTTGTGATGTCCACATGATGCGAGAATATATTTTTTTAAAATTTTGACATGATAGTGAGGTGCACATAGCTTCCTCGCAAGCGGCCTGCAATGGCGGGCTCCAACCACTAGTGACCACCAAGCGCAGGAGCAATATCTGGGAGTAACCGCACCGGTAACGAAAGAGATGTGGCTACGATATGTCTCAAATGCATCTATAATTTTGATTATTTCATGCCATGTTTATATCATTTTGACATAGTTCTGACATCAATTTATATTACTTTTCTGGACCTACCTATTAATTCAGTGCATGGTGCCAGATGTTATTTTCTTGCATATTATTGAATTTTCAGGAAAACAACAATTTTATCGGAACAAAAATTTCAGAAAAAAAAAAACAACACAAGTTTTTCAGTCTAAAAGCTTCTGATGGCAACCGGCGTAGGCCGAGGGGCACCCTGAGTAAAAAATGTTACACTCATGAGGGATAGATACCGGGGTCTCCCAGTTTCTTCGATGCAGGCTAGCCACTGTGCCAACTTCATCTTCGTATAGATTAGGTAGGGCGCGACGTACTATTAGGAAAACTAGCCGGTTTTCATACAGGTTCATTTCTTTTCCTATTTTTACTGGGATTCTTTTTTTCT